>NC_056745.1:1283494606-1283674606 GCF_019279795.1 Protopterus annectens
TATAATTTATATATTGCTATCTATATATATATATATATATATATATATATATACATATACAAATATATGTAGACATACATATCTATATATATATATATATATATATATATATATATATATATATATTTATACACACACATATATATATGGGTCTACTTGAAAACACCAGCATGTCAAAACACTGATGACGAAAAGGTATTTATTTTGTTTTGTTTATTTCGGGATTGTGGTTTGTCGGGCATGTGAAGTTTCAGGCTTTTAAACTGTCGGTCATCTCAGTTGTCGATCTTCTAGTCTCTGTGTTCTTGTCGTCGGTGTTTTGGCATGTCGGTGTTTTCAAGTAGACCTATATATATATATCTTTATATATATATATATATATATATATATATATATATATATATATATATATATATCTATATCTATATAGTCTATTTTAAATATTTTGAACTATACACATGGATACTTGCAATTTCAATAAATTACTTTTTTCTAAACTTAATATATATCCAAACTATGTGGGGGGCTATACCCCCCAAACCCCACTTACCATATATTCTAACTCCAGGATCACACTACAGCAAGGAAAAGGCCATATACAACTTTCAGTGAAATGTGTTTCAGTGAATTGAGTTTTCAGTGAGTTTTGCTTTCACTGATTTATGCACAGTCATTTGACTTTCAGTGAAATGTGCTTTCAGTGAATAGTCCTAGACCCATATATGTGTATATATATATATATATATATATATATATATATATATATATATATATATATATATATATATATATATATATATATATATATATATATATATATATATATATATATATATATATATATATATATGGGTATGTGTCACTTCACCTAAAACCCATTTCACCTAAACTCATTTCACTGAGACCTAATCACCTAAAGTTCATTTCACCTCAAACTCATTTCACCTAAAACTCATTTCACTGACAAGTAGTACTCTAATGCAATTGAAAGGTATATGTCCTTTTCCCCACTGCAGTGTGATCCTGCTGTTAGAATATATATTAAGGGGGGTGTAGGGGCGCAGCCCCCCATATTGGGGGATGTGGGGCCATTGCCTCCCACATGGTTGTCTTTTACCAAATAATGTAAAACAAAACCAGACAACATGAAACCAAATTAAGCTGGGGCTGCACTCCCCACACCCCCTTTGATATATATACTAACTCCAGGATTGCACTACAGTGAGGAAAAGGACATATACCTTTGACTTGCCTTATTGTACTACTTGTCAGTGAAATGAGTTTTAGGTGAAACGAGTTTCCGGTGAAATATAGATAGACATAAATATATATATATATATATATATATATATATATATATATATATATATATACACACACACACACACACACACACACACACACACACACACACACACACACACACACACACACATACATCTACATGTATAAATACATTTCCTTTACTGTTGAATGACTGTGTTGGATGATATATTTGTGGAAACATCAGGGTTATGTATGTCTCACATGGCTTAGTGGTAAGTCGCTATGATGTGGAGGGTCCTTGGTTTGAGTCTTGCAGAAGCTGTTTATTTTGTTGCTGGGCAGAACAAGGGTCATTGGATACAGAGTGATTAAGGCCCTTTTTAGCAGTTGTAAGCGGCTTTGTGTGGGCTTGCGCAGAGGAAAGCACTGCTAACTTTTGGTTACAGTTTCTTATACTGATTTAGCTTCTTAATTGCTTAACCTTTGTAGGTAAGCTTAAACCCGATTATTGCTGCATAAAAGTGCTTACTCCCACTTATCCCTGTGCTAATTTCCTTAAAAGAAATGAAAAATGGTTGACAGGAAAGTGGTGGAAAAGGGGCACAAAGAGGGAAAGACAGTAGGGAAAATAGCTAGGGATGTGCAGGACGGGTCTAGTAAAGGTCCATAGCTGCCCATTTCTTCTACAGCAACCACTGTGTATATACACTGATTAGGAGGTAGATTTGGACACTCATACCCCTGAGACAGGGGTGAGGACAACAATAATATGTTGTGAAGCCAATTAGACCAGATTACACATGTCCAGTGGACATGTGTGTGAAATAGACTGCTATGTATGGAGCAAGATTTTTTTTAGGAGCATATTGTCCTTTTTTTTCAGGTGAGAGTGGGATGTTGGGGAGGGACAGTAGGTATATTTGGGGAGGTAGGTTGGGTAGGATAACAGACAAGACAGACAAGACAGCATACAAGCGAGGTATATGACACATGTGGGGGGTAAACACCTTGATGAGGAGGGGTGTTTGGAAATCAAAAGCCCATGAGCCCCCTAGTGGAAACAGTGGGACTGAGGTCCCCACACATGGGCAGTCACCACTACACCTTTACAGCCCCGAAGGTGGCTGAGCTGGGGGCTGAGTAGGAGAGCCAGGCTGACCCTCCAGTTGTGACACTCGGTCCCCAAGCTGGTGTAGCAGATCTCCAAACTCCCTGTGGATCTCGCTACGCACCATGCCCCAGACCTGGCAACAGGTTACAGTCTCCTGTCCATGCCCACTCCTGGGGGGGCAAGCCCCATCCCCTGAGGTGGTTCCACCCAAAAGTGGTGCAGGATCAGCAGACAAGGGGGTCCTGGGGTGGGTGTCAGATGTGCTGGTGCCCTGTACCATGGCTAGATGAGGTGGGACAGGTGGGTCCGCTGGGACTGGCCTTCCCAAATGTGCTATAAGGTTTCAATTTTACAACATATGTGGGTTAGTAATAGTCAACACATTTCAGGATTAGGTATAACAGCATGCATAGATATTCCCATTAATCAAAACACCAGATATGGAACAGTTGCATAGCAAAGAGAACACATGCATATATGGAACCACAGTGGCCATTACAACAGCATGCAGGTACAATGATGGCAGCATGCCACCAATGTGAGTGTATTTCAACATGGCACATACATAGAAACAAGTTTAAATATTTATCAAACAATAGGACATATGTCCCAACAGTAGATGTAATGCAGCACATACCGATTGAGTTGTGTATTTAGTTTATTGTTGCAGATATTTTGGGGGGAGAGAAATATGTCAATTAACAACTAGTATATTCTAGGAGTTCTCATTACTTTCCTAGTCAGTGCTGTGATCTTTACCTTACAGGTATTAGTACACTACCCTATGGCCTTAGTTTGGACAATGGTATGGATGTAGACAACTATATACATGAACTGAGTTTTACCTGCAGTATACACCTCTTACCTGGTATTTATGTGGAGGTATTGTTTGTTAACACTACCTAACTGTTTCTACACATATTCCCATATTCCAGGTTGATGTTATGCACATACCTTTCCATCTCTTATTGCACACACTCTGGGCATGTCTTGACCACATGCAGGTGAACCGTGACATATTTTGACTATTGCCCACTTAAACCATTGGTAAGTTGTACAATGACAGGTTTGTTTTCATTGACATTTTCCAAATATGTACAGACATGACAGTCAGTTATATGACATGAAATGCTCCCTACATGTCAAAGATTAGCATACTGATATGCCAGGGGGACAGGGTAACAGCCAGCAGATATAAGCCGATTAACTGGATATTCTGGAAAATTCTGTACACTTGTGGCATATGATTCTTCATACAGCTTACTACCACTTCCAGGATTCAAACCATGGCTGTGTCTGCTAAAATAAAACAGTGTCCATCACAGTTGAGTGTGCTATATAAATATTGCTGTGTTTCTTTTCTCTGATTTCTGTCTATAAGTCCCCTGTGATTTTACAATCTGACCTTGTAATTACAACACTCTTATCCAGGATTTCCTAGACTGTTTTATTATGTAGCAAAGTGTGGGTGACAGTGGTGAGTAATACCTTATTATTCCAAGCAACTGAAACACTAACAATGCTATACAATGCCAGAGTAAACAATACCAGTACAGAATATCAATCTTTTATTTCTAGGAACAGTTTTCATATCTGACAGACCTGTGGGGGCAAAGTTTGTTAGCACTACCTGAATGTTGCCACACATATTACCAGATTACATATTAGTATTAATCACATGCGTCTCACTCTGTTACTGCACACACTCTGGTCACAGCTTGACAACATGGGGAAGGAGATGGGAAATACTTGGCTTATTACTCTCATAACATGAACCTATATAAATAGGACATGCTGGAGGGAGAGATTCATAACCCAGAGTCTCCCTTCCCTCTGGAATAAAATCCCAGTCCAGGTTAGGCAGAGTCCCTCATTGACTCTCTTCAAGAGGAATCTTGATGAGTGGATGGGAGATCATAGGTTTACCCCGGGTATCACTTCTGTGTCACTGTGATCAGAAAGCCACAAAGTCCACTCCACGATATTTAGTCTTAACGCAACTTTTATTAAAAAACAAGCAACGTTTTCGCTACAACCCCTGGTGTAGCTTCCTCAGAGTACAAAGTAAAACTTGTGACAGTTTCTTTTTAAACAAAAAAGCCGCAAAAAGAAAGGCGGTAGTAATTATTAAAAATACAATCAATAAGAAATGGTAACAAAGTTACTTCTAAATGTAAAACATGTCCTTCCAACACTTGTGAGGACTAAGTCTCCCATTAAAACACTGAAACCATTCTTTTAAATAAGTTTTTTTAAATGAATATAAACTGTTAAATACATGCCGAACCCTGTCGGGTCGGAGCATGCGCACAACATAATAAACAGTAAAAATAAAAATAAAAATAAAAATAAATAAGATGTCATTGTCATGACCAAAATTAATCTAATCTGAAACTGATACCAAAAAGTGATCAGTCCTACGATAAATAAGTTGACAATTAACCACACTCGTCAGAATCCAATAAGTACTGTGCTAGGAGAAAACAAGGACTTACTAAGTATGTTAAACTTACCCCAACTTAAATAGTAGGGGTTAGGTCCTACATCGCCAAGTTTTGATATTGTAAACAATTCATTCGGTCTCTAAAAACACCCCTGTGTAGCTCACTGAGAGCAGGAAACCGATCCCCATCGAATCAGAACACACACAAAAAGCACAACAAACAGTGAAAGTAAACTGTCGGTGTCAGAACAGAACTTGATCTAACCTGAAACCAGTGACAACAAATGATCGGTCCTGCGAAAATCAGCTAACAATTCACCGCACTTGTCAAGACCCGGCATATGTGCAACACAAGAGGAAAGAACCTACCAGTAGTTGTATAGGCTTCCCATGACTTAAGTGGGAAGGATGAAAACCAACAACATCGGACATTGATGTAATGAACGGATCAAACAATTCATTTGTCATGCTGAGAGGATCACTTAAATGTAATTCGGACTTATACCTTAAATTACAAACCAAATTCTTTAAAATTATGGAAGTGTTTTAAGGGCAATGATTATTGCAACAACACCACTGTGAAACCATACCAGGTGTGGAGAAAATCACCCATCAGGGAAGGCTGTGTAACACGGAGCCATATCACCCAACAGAAAGGGCGTAATCACCCCACGTGACCCCATGGTCCAAGATCTAAAAGGGAAAGCGCAATTATAGGACATAAGCCTGATAATATACAGTTGAAACCAGGACTAGTTAAAGTGGTTCAGAATAGAACCCCCTTACCAATCAGTCGATACCCTAAATATGAAAGCCTATAAGGAGACAATAACCAATGTAAAAATCAAAAAACAAGAAAATCTAAAAAATCTGGGAGTTGTTTCATACCAAAACAATATGGGCATACCCAGTCCAGACAGATCAAGGTAACCAAGTGTGTTCTAACACAGTGAACAAGAAGCCCCAAACATCGCAAAGGCATAAAGTACAGGGAAGCAAAAAAAGAATCCCCAAATGTGTAACCTAATGACTATTAATACAGTATTCCCCCTAAGTTGTACTGACAAAAAACAAAGAGACCAGGTCCCAAAACATCTTGTTGTAAGGGAAAAACCTAAGTGTAACAGTCCCGGAGTGTATGACATACTCAAGGGGATGTAAGTATGACCTAGAAACAACCCTGGCCCAGATAGTGATGTTATCTAAGAACACCACATATGTTAGAAATAGAGGTTATTTCAGGGACCTTTTCTTAGCTGGGAAAATTAATAGTGATGTCTATCATTTTATAGACATCACTTTACCAAAAAACACCTATAATTTTCGGAATTCCGAAAATTCACAAAAATTTACAAGATCCACCAATCAGAGCACTCATTGATGGGAGGTCTTCTATGACCCACCCCTGTGCTCGGTTGGTGGATAATATTCTCAGCAAATATCTAAAAATGATACCGTGCATATGCAAGGACTCATGGTCCTTTCTTTCTAACATTAACCAATTGAAACTAGATTATGACTTTAATTTTTTGACAATCGATATTGTGGACTTATACACCTCCATCCCTCACCAGGAGGCATCAGAATGGGTTGGATTACTGTTACATGAATTAGGAGCACCTCAAATGGAAATCGATACAGTTACTGAACTTATCGATATTATTCTTACATCCAATTTTTTCATTTTTGAGAACCATTATTTCTTACAGACTCAGGGTATAGCCATGGGCTCACCTTGCGGCACAACTGTAGCAAATATGGTAGTAGCCTACTGGGAGAAAAAATTTCTTCTCTCAAATTCCCAAGTAGCACAACATTTCATTTATTACACGAGGTACTTGGATGATATTTTTGTCCTTTTTCAAGGTTCTGAACAGGATGCCACTACCACCATTGATTTTATGAATGGTACTACACCATTCTTTAAGTTCACCTTCCACTTTTCAACTGACTCCATTGACTATTTGGATGTCAAACTTGAAAAGGTGGACTTGAATAAAACATTACTTTCATCAATACACAGGAAACCCACTTATTGTAATTCACTTCTCCATTTTTCAAGTCAACACCCTTATAGACAAAAAAGATCAATAGTCAAGGGTCAGCTGATTCGTGCAGCCAGAATGTGTAGCACCATGGAGCTTTTTGATAAGGAATGTACACTACTTTTTGAAATGTTTTCAAATCGTGACTACCAAGGTCAACTATTAGAAGAACTTATCATAGAAGTCACTACTAAAAGACAGGAGGGCCTTTACAAACCCTTACTTTGTAACACCTTCAGACAATCTGGGGATGAACTCATAATAGAGGATTTGAGTTCAACACTAAATCTATCTCCCTCTTTTTGTCCAGAAACAGTTAC
The DNA here is from genome assembly GCF_019279795.1 of Protopterus annectens. Taxonomy (NCBI): domain Eukaryota; kingdom Metazoa; phylum Chordata; order Ceratodontiformes; family Protopteridae; genus Protopterus; species Protopterus annectens. Next base: position 1,283,501,792 of record NC_056745.1, read on the forward strand.
CAGCAATAAACAAAACAACTACTCTTGTAGTTTTATTACAGTGTACAACATGGACTCTAGAATCATTAATTCTATTCTATTCAAAAATTGGTATCTTATTTCCAGTAATAGTGGTTTGGGGGAAAAACTTGGGGACAAACCACTAATAGTTTATAGGAGGGGTAAAAACCTAAAAAATTTCTTGGAAACTAAAAAACACCTTGATTTCCATTCTCGCCAGAAAGGCAGTTTTCCATGTGGTAACTGTAACTACTGTAAATGCATTAGAACAGGGAACACATTGGTTGTAAATGACAAAAAGATTACTTGCCACTACAAAGTCAATTGTAACACAAAATTCTTAGTCTACTTGGCACAATGTGTTTGTTGCTCAGCTTACTATATTGGGAAAACTGAGCAAAAATTTAAAGAGAGAATTTATCAGCACATTTATGCCATTAAAAAAGGCAAGGAAGACAACGCGCTCTCCAAACACATTTTATTTAACAAAGACCACAGTTTCCTTTTTTCTGCCATTGACCATGTCCCCCATAATATTAGAGGTGGCCCTGGGTCTATTATCCTGGAAACAAAAGAATTAGAGTGGCAACTAAAACTTGATGCATTTCAACCACCTGGTCTAAATGACAATTGTAATATCTCTTGTCTATTAAAATTAAAGAGCTACCTTAGATAACATCACTATCTGGGCCAGGGTTGTTTCTAGGTCATACTTACATCCCCTTGAGTATGTCATACACTCCGGGACTGTTACACTTAGGTGTTTCCCTTACAACAAGATGTTTTGGGACCTGGTCTCTTTGTTTTTTGTCAGTACAACTTAGGGGGAATACTGTATTAATAGTCATTAGGTTACACATTTGGGGATTCTTTTTTTGCTTCCCTGTACTTTATGCCTTTGCGATGTTTGGGGCTTCTTGTTCACTGTGTTAGAACACACTTGGTTACCTTGATCTGTCTGGACTGGGTATGCCCCTTTACATATTGTTTTTTTCGGTATGAAACAACTCCCAGATTTTTTAGATTTTCTTGTTTTTTGATTTTTACATTGGTCATTGTCTCCTTATAGGCTTTCATATTTAGGGTATCGACTGATTGGTAAGGGGGTTCTATTCTGAACCACTTTAACTAGTCCTGGTTTCAACTGTATATTATCAGGCTTATGTCCTATAATTGCGCTTTCCCTTTTAGATCTTGGACCATGGTGATTACGCCCTTTCTGTTGGGTGATATGGCTCCGTGTTACACAGCCTTCCCTGATGGGTGATTTTCTCCACACCTGGTATGGTTTCACAGTGGTGTTGTTGCAATAATCATTGCCCTTAAAACACTTCCATAATTTTAAAGAATTTGGTTTGTAATTTAAGGTATAAGTCCGAATTACATTTAAGTGATCCTCTCAGCATGACAAATGAATTGTTTGATCCGTTCATTACATCAATGTCCGATGTTGTTGGTTTTCATCCTTCCCACTTAAGTCGTGGGAAGCCTATACAACTACTGGTAGGTTCTTTCCTCTTGTGTTGCACATATGCCGGGTCTTGACAAGTGCGGTGAATTGTTGGCTGATTTTCGCAGGACCGATCATTTGTTGTCACTGGTTTCAGGTTAGATCAAGTTCTGTTCTGACACCGACAGTTTACTTTCACTGTTTGTTGTGCTTTTTGTGTGTGTTCTGATTCGATGGGAATCGGTTTCCTGCTCTCAGTGAGCTACACAGGGGTGTTTTTAGAGACCGAATGAATTGTTTACAATATCAAAACTTGGCGATGTAGGACCTAACCCCTACTATTTAAGTTGGGGTAAGTTTAACATACTTAGTAAGTCCTTGTTTTCTCCTAGCACAGTACTTATTGGATTCTGACGAGTGTGGTTAATTGTCAACTTATTTATCGTAGGACTGATCACTTTTTGGTATCAGTTTCAGATTAGATTAATTTTGGTCATGACAATGACATCTTATTTATTTTTATTTTTATTTTTATTTTTACTGTTTATTATGTTGTGCGCATGCTCCGACCCGACAGGGTTCGGCATGTTTTTAACAGTTTATATTCATTTAAAAGAACTTATTTAAAAGAATGGTTTCAGTGTTTTAATGGGAGACTTAGTCCTCACAAGTGTTGGAAGGACATGTTTTACATTTAGAAGTAACTTTGTTACCATTTCTTATTGATTGTATTTTTAATAATTACGCGCCGCCTTTCTTTTGTTTAAGTTTTCATGTTTAAAAAGAAACTGTCACAAGTTTTACTTTGTACTCTGAGGAAGCAGGGGTTGTAGCGAAAACGTTGCTTGTTTTTTAATAAAAGTTGCGTTAAGACTAAATATCGTGGAGTGGACTTTGTGGCTTTCTGATCACTTTGAAACAGTCTGTTTTTCCTGGTTTTTTGTATCAGCAACAGTTTGACTTCTGTGTCACTGTTAGACAGAGGCACAGTATACTAACCTCGAAAAAGGGCATAGCAAAATTAATTTAAAATGGGTGGCGAAAGCCATACACACTCTGGCTAGGCTTATAAATGCCCTAGGGCAGGTAGCCTAGTATGAACCTATGAACCTATGAACATTTTGGGAAGTTGCTAGAGTGACAGGTTTGTTCTTATAGATGTCTGACAATCAGTTGTATTTCTTATTTGCTGCCTAAATGTCTGGGATCATCCCACTGATTTGCCAGGGGGACAGAGTGGCAGGCAGCGGATATGGGCCAATTAACTGGACATTCTGGACATATCTGTACAGTTGTGGGGTATAATTCTGCATAGAGCCTACTACCACTTACTCCCGAGATTAGAACCATGGCTGGGTGTGCTAAAAATACAACAAGTCACATCTCAGTTGAGTGTGCTATTTGGATTATGTCGTCTGTCTTTTCACTGTTTTCTGTCTAAGTCTCTTTCAGTTGTACTGTATGACCTCCTGTGATTATGACAGTCATATACAGACATTCCTAAACATTTTATTTATGTAGCACAGTGTGGGTAACAGTGCATAATACAACAGTACTATTAAGAAATTGCAACTCTACATTACCATATGATACCAGAGCAAACACATGCAGTCCAGCAGTTAGACCTTTATTGTCAGGCTGTTATGCTTTTATTTACATACAACTTATATGAGACTCTTCCTGCCATAATCTCTGGTGTATGCAGTACATGCCTTAAATAATACAGGTTTTATACAGGCAATTGACTTACTACTACTTTTAGATTTATTTCCTATGGCAGCACATGCAAGAGTATTACTAACCTGCCTCGCTTCGCAACAGCTGCAATCTACAGGCATGGGCTTCCTGGTTTGCAGCCCACTCATCTGCCACTTTGAAAGACATAAGATGAATATTTAGCCATACCTATCCATAATATACATGAGCTGGCAATTATTAAACAGGTGGTGGACTGATACTTACACATGGCTGGGACATCCCTGTCCTCCTAGCCCCCTGGATCCACTGATCCAAGAGATCCCTCTTTCTCCGCTTCAGGTCGGCATAGTGATGCCTGACCTGCTCACCAGTTCGAGGTATGCCAGTGGCGCTGGTGAGGTCACGGTCAAGATGGTCCCAAGCTTCCTCTTTATATTGGGAAGCCTGGTACTGGCCCTGCAGCAGTCTCTGGTCATGGTCTTTAACAAGGAGTCCTGCCATGACTCTGGACTCCTGGATTCCCCAGCGCTGCACCTGAAAGCGCACACTCTCTCCTATACCAGTCATAGTGCCTACAGTAGGAAGCTGCAACCAGTTATGAGATGTATTCCCACCTGTTGCATTTAAATAGGGCCAATTTCCTGCACTTTGCCATGATTGGATGGTTTTGAAAATGCTACGCTATGGGCAGACCTGCTTACCTAAGGTTGGCATTGCTTAAAGGGGTATACCAATGGGCAAACTGATTTAGCTGGCCTACACATTGCTTACACCTAGTAACCTGGGCTGTGCAATGCCTAGCATTGCTTAATTTTTAATTTGTATACTATTTGCTGTTTGACATTGATTTATTATTCATTACATGTTATATATGTGTGTGGGATGCATGATTCATGTGTACATACACTGTATGGGGTCCTTGTGTTTATTAGGGTATTTCAACACTTTATTACAATGACACCTCACATATGGGCTTAATGTAGTACTCCACTTCACATATTTATGTTATACAACATAAAACTGTATATAGATTCCTTTCACATTAGGTTTGATTTTTCTATAGTGAGGATCTGTTTGGTGATACCTCACTCTTATGTACTGCTGTGATGGCTTAGTGGTTAACTACTGTCACTATAGTATATAGGGTCCTGGGTTCAACACCTGCAAAGGCTGTTTTTTTTGTTTCTGGCCAGAACAGCAGCTGTTGCATACAGAGTGATTACGGCACTTTTAAGCAATTGTAAGTGGGTTTACGTGGGTTTGCACAATGGCAAGCAATACTAACCTCCGGTTAAATATGCTTACAGAGAGTTAGCTTCAATATTGATTAACCTGTGTGCGCATTGCTTACCCCCACGCAAATAGGCTTAAACCCACTTACTACTGCTTAAATATGCTTACTCTTGCTTAATAGTGCTTGCTCCCGCTTACCGCTGCACCATACCTCTCAACCTGGAAACATCAAAAATTTGGACAAGGCCCATGAAAAATATGTACAAATCTGTACGCTGATTAATATAAAATTTGCATACATAATTACATAACCCCACCCACTCTGATGGAATTGTGGGTGGGATACCAATTTTCAAACGCAAACTGAAGAACAGACAACCAAAATATGGCACCAGAGTCCCCCTGCAGCCATTCCAATGTTCCACTACCTGGCTATTTTGCCCCATTTACCATAAACATTAATGCATGCTTGCATACTGTTTTACTTCTACAATGATTATTTGTATGTTATTTTTACATTTTACAGCACAACAATGCATAAACACTAATAGACATCTGCTAAACAAAGCAATACTGTCTCACAATGAAAATAGACTTGGCATTAAAATTTCTCTGCCCTTGAAACTCATATTCATTGAAACAACATTGAAACCCATGCCACATCCAGTTTTTTTGGGTGGAAGGGGCGACAAAAGGCAAAAATCAGGGAGGGAAACATTTTAAACATTGCTTGTATAATTTTAGAAAGTTGCTAGACTAAAATGTGTTACCACCATGCACTTCACTACCAAGGCTTGAACCCAGGATACTATGCATTACAGTCAGAGCAACATACCACTATGCCAAGTCAGCATCTTCCTGAAAGACAGGAAGACTGAAATTTAAATGGCTATCATTTACTGAATTCAGTTCTCACTTCTCACCATAACTCTGTTGCCATTGAGGAAAAATTACCTGTTAGATAAGCTACTAATATTGCAATAAGGAATAGATGGCAAACTGATAACAGGCTCATAGTTATTAGATATCTCCACCAAAGAGGACATTCTCAGAACTGCAGCATCCACCCCCTTTAAAAGTACAACACAGTACAATATCAGCAATCCATCCACATACTGTGGGGGTAGAACCCACAGCCTTCTGCATCAAAAGCAAACATTTTACCTGTTATACTACTAATACAAACACACTTTGCATAAGTAGCACTAAACCTCTCTACCCCTGAGGAACTATGCAGCACATAAAATCTGGAAAAAGCCAAAATTTAATGGGGGGGGAGACAAAGACCAAAAACCAAGGACGCATTTTAAACACTGCTTGTATAATCTTAGAAAAGTTGCTAGAATAAAATGTCTTGTGTTATCGTTCATTTCCTGATGGATAGCCCTTTAAGTTTGTCTTCTAATTATTTAGTGAATTCAGTTCTCACTAATTTGGTACAGAGCCACAAGTTTTAAGAGGAACAGACCAAAGAGTGGTGGTGTGAGTAGGAAATTCTGGCTCTGGGGCATTTTACACACACACACAAACACACCAGATTAAATACATAGAAAGTGATGGTTGAATTAAATAGTGAGCAGCAGAAATGGCTGAATTAAATAAATAGAAAGTGAGCATGATGCCCAGCAGAAATGGTTGCGCTAACACACACCAGAAATGTTTGTTTAAACAGTGTTTGAGCTAACACACACCAGAAATGTTCGTTCAAACAGCAGTTGAGCTAACACACACCAGAAATGTTCATTCAAACAACGCTTGAGCAGAAAACTAAATGCACTAGTTCACAGACTTAAATGTTAAAATATGCCCCTACCTGCAGATAAAAAACACTACAGCCAGCTTGCAGATAAAATAAAACAACAGCTGAGCAGCATGATGCAGCAGAACAACTGGACTTAAGTTGCACACTTGGCACCAGCAGATTAAATAAATAGAACGCTAAGCTAGCAGCACTCACACACCAGAAATGTTCAATGGTTGAATGGAAGACTAAATGCACAAGTTCAGTTCATTGAGCGGACTGCAGATTATGAAGTAAACTTCACAGACTTATTAAAATATGACCCCTATCTACCTGCAGATAAACTGAATCAACAAGCAAGGTACATAATACAACACACCAGCAGAAATGTTAATATGCTTACTGTTGAATGCACCCCTAGTCCCCTACTGAAATGCCCAGCCAGGAGATAAAATAAATCAACAAACAACGGTTGAGTAGCATGGTACATGCAGCAGAAGATAAACTAAATGCACAACAAGTACATTAACTTCCACAACAATGGACTTAAGTTGCACACTTAGTGCCAGCCCAGCAGATTAAATAAATAGAAAGCTAACAGTTGCAGCAGATTAAATAAATAGAAAGCTAAACTAGCGGCACACATGCAGATAAACCGAATGCAGTCAATGCACAAATAAAGCAAATAAAACAATGGCTGAGCTAGCGGCACGCATCAAGAAAATCTGAATGCACACACCCCCCCCCAATGAAAAAATGCCAGCAGAATACCAGAAATGTAATGTTAAAAAATCCTACATAATGAATGATATGCCCAGCCAGCAGATAAAATAAACAACGGTTCAGCAGCATGATGCAGCAGAACTCAGTCAGAAGATAAACTAAATACACTACAACACGGACCTAACTTGCACACTTCCAGCCCAACATTAAATAAAGAGAAAGTTATGGGCATGTAACAGTTTTCTTTACCTGAAGGCGGCTGGAACATGTGGGCGAACTTATGCACAACTGCCGCCATTGCTATTCCCTATTTCCCTCCATCTTCAACAGACAGTACCTGATGTAATCGTGCACGCCCCTGTAGGCTGGTGATGGTAACATCAGCCATAAATTTAAAGTGGTATGGTTGGCAATAAAAAAAAAAAAAAAAGACCTGGAAATTCGAAAATTAAGGCGGACACTCGGGAATTCATGGCACCCCAATATTTTGCCCTCAAAACCGGTAAATTCTGAGAAATTCGGTATGGTTGAAAGGTATGCCCTGCACTAATTTACACAGTAATGTAAAATGGTTCTTGGGAAGTTGGTGGATTTGGACACTCTATGGATTTATTATTCATTACACATTGTACCTTTGATTTGTATCCCTGATTCATGTGTACATATACTGTATGGGGCACTTGTGATTATCTGTGGATTTTACAACAATATGACAATGACACCTCACATCTGCATTTAATGCTGTACTCCAGTTCACAAATATATGTTATTTAATAGGTTATGCAACAAAAATTATTGTTCGTAAAGTGATTTGACATGGAAAATGGAACCCACTGGAGTGAGACTCGAACTGGGAATGACTGCTCGTAAGGCGAATGCTCTGTCCACTACACTATTGCAGTACTACTTCATTTGCATATATCTTGATTTTTATCGTCTTGTGCCATTTATGCTGCAATAAACGTAGCTAAGCAATGGGCAAACCCACACAACTACAGTTAAATTTTATCTATTTGATAAAAAAAGATTAGCTTGTTTATATTTTATATTTTAACTATTGCTCTTATAAACTTGGGGGGATGTTGCTGGGGGTATGCGAACACCTATGAGCAGTCTCACTCATTCTTATTGCTAACCTGCTGTTTTTGCTTGCAAGGACGTGTATATTCTGAGAGCTCTGCTCTCAGAAACGCCCCCTGCAGTCGTATACACTCCATGTCCATTTAGAAGCTCAGGCAGCGTGTCTTCATTAATATGCCTGGCACGCTGCCGTTCTGCTCCTAAACGTCCGCTTCCATGCAGGACCAAGCTAGTTCTGCATGGAAGGATATTACTTATTAAGTGTAACTCATCACAATATCTTCAAAAGTCATCAGTTTTAGAAGGAATTAAGAGGGAAAGAGCTGAAATATGTGTCAAAATCAGGGACGGCTCTGAAAATCTGGGACAGTTTGTTTCTGTGATAAAAACTTGTTTACTTCAAGACATTGCATCATGAATTAGAATCCAAATATAGAACAAGCAGAACTTGTCATGAATTGTTTACTGCCTATAAATATTCAGATATATTTTACTTGAGATATGGCAGAACTGTTTCTACTAAGGAAGCTCTCTGTTTTGTTATTCTATTATAATTGTAAACTTCAACAGATAAGTCAGGAATATGAAATGATACAATAATATATTTTCAATGATCCACAATAATATATTTTCAATGATCAGGGTCTACCTTCCTGAATTTTATGAGACATGGAAATCCTTTTTACACACCCATTTTAAGTCTTTCTTTAATTCTATAACATTACATGCTCTAATGGGCAATGCTTGAGTTCATTTATCGAATTTTATCACTATGCTGATGTTGAAAATAGCAACAAACTGATTCAGAATATAAAATTCTCTAAATCAATATGTTAACTCAGCAGTAATGTACAAAAACACTTCCATAGTACTACAGTCTTTACTGGATTTTTTGCAGTATGTAGTATCTCACAAAGCTCAAAAAATATGTTTTGAAGCTTGTCTTCCCAATATTTACATCTACTGGCTAGTACTTTGTATCCAGAGTGGTTATATCAGATAGAAAAAAAATTCCTGCCATCCAACCAGTGGCAACCTAATGATTTCAGACCTTTCACCATTCATATCACAGAAATGCAAAACTGTGAGATTAGCTCAAAGCATTAGTGTAGTGATAAATTTTACATGAACAGCTGTGAACTGATTTGTGCATTGCTAAAGAATATTGCGGTTTCTTGAGTCAGATGTTATAATTTTTTTTTAAATTATGACTTAGGCCACTTTTAAAATTGCAATTATAGTCAAGTTCAAGTTATTTCTTTGGTTTCCAAACTGTTCCATTTGGTCTCATGAAGACTTCAAGCGCAGATGAAAGCAAATTAATATACTTATAATTTTCAATAAAACGAACCAGTTGAACTTTTCATCCATGTTTGTTCATATGTGTTGTTCCCAGAAGTTGAAGGCAGTATTTTGTTTCAGACTGTGGTGGTAAAGTGGATTTGGAAGATTTTTGAGCTCTATATATTTTTAATGACTGCCATTTTTTGTTATTATCTAGTAATCACAAATTTATAAGACATAATATTTTTAATAGAGAAAAGTCTGCAATATATATGGGAACACTTTAAAATCCTGAAATTCTGAAATATCGAATTTCAGAATCCGGAGATTATAAAGTTGAAAGCTCAAAATTCTGAAATGTCAGAAGTGAGAATTTCAAAATCCCAAAGTCCGGAGATCTTGAAGTAGCCCTTCTGGTGTTGCGGTTTGTGAATGGATAGCTGGAAGTTCAAGTAAGTATTTATGTATAAGGGTTTTGTTTAGGGGCTTTAGTGTGTATCAATGTGTTGTTACTGTGATGTGTGTATGCAAGGAGAATGTAGCTTGTATGGTGGTGTTTTTGTGTGTTTGTATGTGTAGTGTGACCTTGGAGTTAGTATATTTAAGTAGGGAGGTGCAGGGGGGCTTGCCCCCCGTTTGTATGTAGTGCAGGTTTGTGTTTGTGTGTGGGGGAAGGTGTGTGTATGTTTATGTGTGTGGTGTATGGTTAGTGTTGGATTCGTGATTTTGAAATTTGCGCTTCTGGGGTTTCAGGATTTTAAGCTTTTGGCTTTATGGTCTCAGGATTCTGAAATTCGGTATTTCAGGATTTCGGGATTATAAAGTGAACCATATTTACAGATATATATATAGGTTCATAGGTTCATACGTTTGTACTAGGCTTTACAAGCCTAGCCCTCAGCATTACCCTGACATTGTGCCACCTGATTTTAGTTCCCAGTGCCTATGTCGAGTAGAGCCAGTGAAATGATCCCCGGGGTGAATTTTCTATTTTCCCATCCACTTGTCAAGATTTATCTTGAAGAAGGCCAGTGAGATGCTCTGTTTGACATGTATGGGAAGTCTATTCCTTAGCATAGGCAGTCTATGGGTTATGAACCTGTACCTCCAGCATGTTCTGTTGAATATGGTAATGAGGTTGAGGTCTCCGGAGCGTGTGGTACATAGGGATAAGGATTTCTTTAGAGGTAGCATTTCTAACAGAGCTGAGTCAGACATGGTTTTGTAAGTCAAGCAGAGATCGCCTCTAAGTAGGTGATATGAGACAGAGAATAGTTGGAGTTTTTTGAGTCTGTCTATATAGGACAAGTGTTTAAGGCCTATGATCCTCTTTGTGAGGTACTTTTGCAGCCTCTCCAGTTGTTGCAGGTGTCTAGTGAGGTACATGCCAAATGGGGCATTGTACTCTGTGATTGGCCTAATGAGGGAAGAGCAGAGGGAAACAATAACCTCTTTCTTTCTGGATGCAAAACCCTTAGTAATGAGATGTGCCACATAGAAGGCCTTTCTGACCACAATGGCAATGTGGTGGTCAAAAGACTGGTTGCTGTCAACCTGTGTCCTCAGAACTTTTTTAATGCCTTCTGTGTTCAGTGGACTACCATCAATGTGGCAATTTATGGGAACTGGGTTTTCCCAAAGGGGATGACGACACATTTTTGGCATTGAGCTTAAGGCCTGACACCAGTCATTGGTCTCAGTGTGGCCTTTTTGAAGGATGTCAGCATCACTTCGGGAGTTAATAATAGCTCCCAACTTGCAATTGTTTGTGAATTTTGTCAGCCAGAGTCCCTTTGTGTTGTCCTGGACTTCACTGAAGTAGATACCAAACAGGAGAGGACCCAGGACTGAACCCTGTGGGACTCCACATGTGACTGGTCGGCAGTCTGACTTGGAGTTAGCTACTATCACAATGTGGGTTCTATCTGTAAGCCAGGTTGCAACCCATCTAGTGATATAGGAGTGATGCCTAGCTTAGTGAGTTTTTTTCTTTCCTAATTGGGGAATGGTATCAACGGCCTTGGCCAGATCAAGGTAGACTGTATGAACCACCTTGCCTTCATCCACAGCTCCGGTGACTGACTCAAAAAAGTCAAAGAAGTCAATCAAGTTGAACAGGCTTGATCTACCCTTCATAAAATCAAACTGTGTGGGATCCACAGTTTGGAGATTCCCTATATCCTTCTTTATTAGGTGCATGATGATGCATTCGATAGCTTTGCATATCAGACTCATCAGGCAAATGGCGCAATAGTTCCCAGGGTCTATAGTCACTCCTCCTTTGTGGAGAGAGATGACTGTAGTAGTGCACTATTTGGTAGGGACAAAGTCTGAGGTGAGGCTGTGATTGAACAGGGCACACAGGTGATGTGCCAGTTTGCTCTGTAGCTCATGTAGAACACAACCAGGGATATTATCAGGTCTCATAGAAGCTATATTCTTGGCCTTGGACAATGCTGTTTTAACCTGTGCAGCAGTAATACTGGATGACTGGCAATCTACTTGTATTGTGATTGGACCTTTGGGGGTGGGAGAGGGGTAAAGTTGGCACTGAATCTGCTGGCCAGTAAATTGGCAATATCTGTTGGCTCAGTATAGAAGGTACCATTGTGCAGCAGCTCAGAGCAAATCTAGGTATTGCCGTGGAGATTCTTTACATAATTATAGAAGGCCTTGTGGTTGTTTTTGCTATCTGCTGCATTCTGTTTTCATAGCTAGCTTTAGAGGGTTTGATGAGGGATCTCAACTTTTTGTTGAGGCTGATAAGGGAGATTTTCCAGTCTTGGGACTTCACCTTATTTCACATCAGGTTTCCTTCTTCTGTTGTATAGTTTGTTTATTGCAGGGGACCACCAGATTGGCTTCCTTTTTTTGGAGGAGAGCATCTTGGTTTTATTGGGTATGGCGAGATCCATGCATTTGTGTACGTGTTCATACAGTACATTGGTGTATGATTCGGCAGTCATGCAACTATTCTCCATTTGCATGTCGTGAAGTTAGCCACCTCTGTTTTAGGAGCCCAGTGTTAGCATTGGAGAAGTTTTTCATGGTGGGTCAGGTTATCTTGGCATTGTTGAATTTTAATTTTGTTTTTATTTTTATTGTATTCCTGCATGGATAAAAATATGGACTGATTATATCCATAAAATGAAAACAAATCCCAAAACCCTCCCTTTCATTAAAAAATCAAATCTTAAGAACCTCAGAATACATCCTATACTTAGAAATAATATAGTGACATTTCAAAATCTTTTGGAATTGTTAAACTTAAATAATTTCTTAACTCTTCTTCAGCCAATACATTGTAATCCAAATGTTACACTTGATAATAAAATGATCAACTTGAACAAATACACTAAAATAAGCAACTGTAACTTGTGGGACATTGTAAAGTTGGAAGATATATCCATTGCGGAGATTAGAACTAAAAATAATCTTGACAAAAGCTGCACAATTATGATAAGACAACTAAGAGAGTTAGAATTTTCTATTTTGGAAAATATGGAACTTAATTTCACTTATGTGATACACTGTTAAAACTTTTGTTATTAAAGAAAAAAAATTATATGAAATGTATACAGACTGATAGTAAGTATCAAATATCAATCAACCCTGATAAACAAAGCATATTGGTCCAATCAGACAAAAAGCTACTCCAATGAACAAAAACTTGAGACTGTGGTAGTAAATTGGACCTTTCAAAAAGCTTATTTACACACAATGTATGACTAATAATAACGCCTATTTAACCCTTGCTAAACTAAATAAATACAAATCAGAAATCTCTCCCAACTGCCAAACTTGTCTAGCTCCATGTGCTGATATATTGCATATTTTCTGGAGCTGCAGCTGCTCTTACAAATTATGGTGCTCCCTCAGAGTCTGCTTAGAAAAAATAGGGTACGAGAAAACAACTTTATCTTGGGAATTTGTAATATTAAATTTGACTTCTAATTATTCTACTTTATCAGAGATGAAACTACATGTTCTAATTACACTATGTCCCTTACTCAAACTATATATAACGCAGAACTGGATACATCGAGCACAAATGTCACGGTCTGGGTTCAGAACTATGGCAATTAAATATATATCGTCCCATAAGCTAATAACAAATAATCATAACAAGAAACAATACTATCTAGAACACTGGAACCTACTTCTTGATTATATATTAAAAGACTAAACTTATAAAATAGAATTCTCTCCTCCTCCCAACAAATTCCAACACATGTGAGAGATGCAACCATATAGCCAAACTGGAGGCTAAGCTCTCTCAACTCAGTACTGGCATAACCAGTCAGGAGGAGAAGGAAACCACACTCACTACAATTCCAGTCTCACATAGACCTACCAAGACAGCAAACCAAACACATAATCACACAAAAACATACTCGGAGGCTCTGAATAAAGATCTGACGAAGCAGCAGACACCTCCAAAGCAGACACCCAAGCAGCCGCTACCCCAAAACAAAACACGTGCAACACATATCTCACAAAGCCAGTGTGCTAAACAGTCACAGCCCTTAAGACTAAACAACACACTTGATACACTTGTAATAGGTGACACTGACGTCCCACTCACCAGGCTGAACAAGGAGAGGGTCATGGTGAGCAGCCTGTCAGGCGCTAGGATCCGCCACATAACACAAGCAGTCAGGTCACTCCAAGGCAAGTACAAATATAACTCAGTCATTGTCCATGCTGGTGTGAATGACCTGAGATGTACCTCCCTGGACTACATGAAAAGAGACATAAAGGAGCTCTCTGAGCATGTAGCCCAGGCTGGTATGACCCTGACCTTGAGTAGCATCTTACCCTCACCAAGAATGATGCCACAATATGAAGACAAGATGATCAATTTCAACAATTGGCTTAAGTACTGGTGTCATTCAAAGGGGATCCAATGCCTGTCAGCTTGGGATGATATGCTTGACAAGCCACGATGCTTCGCTAGGGATGGCTTGCACCTGTCACCCCTGGGCTTTCGGATATTGGCAAAGGCTCTTGCTACCCCCATAGTGCCTTTTTTAGGCAAGGCTCAAAGACAAACCCACCTCCATAGGTATCACAAGGGATAAGAAACTAAGAGTAATGCTACTCAATGCCAGAAGTCTAAACCTCAAGATGCACGCACTCAAAACTCTCCTTAGCATGGAGAACATCGATATCTGTGCAGTAACAGAAACCTGGTTCAGGGCTCCCGAGAGCACCCCAGCACTACCAGGTTATACCTCATACCATGCTTTACAGCCCCAAAACTTGGACCGAACCACAAAAGGAGGGGAGTATCGATATTCATCAAAGATACCCACACCTCCAGGTTGGTGGCAAAGCACGAAGCATCAGAGACTATCCATGTGCAACTAACAGTGGGTAAAACTGCCTTCCAGTTTATAGCCTGCTACAGACCACCCTCCCAAACCCAGGAACCCCACTCGGCCTTCCTGAGAACACTGGAAAATATGAAGGTCTCTCCAAACACCGTTATATTGGGTGACTTCAACTACCCAAACATAGACTGGGAGCATTACTCTAGCTCCAACACCCTAGCCCAAAGGTTCCTAGAATTTATAAACTCAAATGCTATGGAACAACTTGTTACCACTCCCACAAGAGGGGAAAACATACTGGACCTGATCATCACCAACATGGGGACTCTATGCTCCAGACCAGAAGTGTATCCCACACTGGTCAGATCAGACCATAAACTAATCTCACTGGATATTCACATCCCGACCCCACTCCCTGCCCAGAAAACCACAGTGAAAAACTTCTCTAAAGAAAATTTCACACTCCTCAAAACTGAGGTGGAATCCTTCAAAGCCCCCGGGCCTGTGGAAAATACGGCCCAGACTGCAGAATCCTTTATAAACACATTCTATGAACACCTTCAGGAATGCATGGATCATGCGATCCCAAATAAAACCAAGACCCAATCCTCCAAAGGCAGATGTCCTGTCTGGTGGACCCCAGCCATAAACAAACTATACAATAGAAGGAGGAAGCTACTAAATGATAGAGCAAAATCCCAAAAAGGGAAGGCATCACTGATCAGTATTAGCAAAAAACTACGGGCACACATAAAATTGTCTAAGGCCAGCTTCGAGAGAAAAATTGCACAGGACACTAAGGATAATCACAATACTTTCTTTAGTTATGTTAGAAACCTGGGTGGTAATTCCCAGATATGCTCAGAATTAGTCCAAAATGATAAAAAATACACCGAACCCACAGACATTGCCAACATCCTAGCTGACAGGTTCAGCGCAAACCCCCCCCCCACCAAAAGGGCAAATATCTCTCCCAGCAGAGTGCTGGCCCCCTGACATCTCAGATGCTCAGGTAAGAGCCGCCCTCTCCAAAGCAAAAAACACAGCATCAATGGGACCAGACGGTGTCCCGGGCTGCATCCTACATGAACTCCAAGAAGAGCTAAACCCAAACATAAAACTACTGTTCAATCTCAGCCTTACTACAGGATATGTGCCCAAAGAGTGGCGTACAGCAACAGTGGTCCCTCTCCATAAAGGTGGTGCCTCAACAGATCCTGGAAACTATCGCCCCATAAGCCTGACTAGCTTGGTCTGCAAAGCTATGTAAAGGATCGTCATGGACCTCATAAATAAAGATATTGGGGACCTACAAACACTGGATCCTACCCAGTTTGGCTTTGTTAAGGGCAGATCCTGCCTCTTAAACCTGGTTGATTTCTTTGAAACAGTCACCAAGGCCATTGACGAGGGGAAGGTGGTCCACACAGCCTACCTGGACCTCGCAAAAGCCTTCGATACAATACCCCACTCGGGCATTATAGATAAGCTCACCAGCTTAAATATAAACCCCTATGTCACTAGATGGATTGCAAACTGGCTCAAGGACTGAACCCACATGGTTAGAATTGCTGGAGCCATGTCAGACTCCAAACCAGTTACAAGTGGTGTCCCACAAGGCTCAGTTCTGGGACCTCTCTTGTTCGGTATATATTTCTCGGAGGTACAGGCCAACACGGAAGGACTGTGGCTGACCAAGTTCGCAGATGACTGCAAACTGTGCACCATAATCGACTCTCCAGCCAACACAAGCATCTTCCAAAAGGGCCTCATAGAAACAGACAACTGGTGCCAGAGCCATGGCCTCAAGCTAAATGCCAAAAAGTGTATAGTCATCCCCTTTGGCAAAAACAAAGTGCCCACAAATTACCACATAGGTGGTAATCCATTAAGTACAGAAGAAGTAATTAGGGACCTGGGGACCCAAGTTGATAGCAATCTCTCATTTGACAACCATGTGGCCAAAGTGGTAAGAAAAACATTTTACATAGCCCACCTAATCAAGAAGGGATTCACATCTAGATCAGGGGACGTCATCGTGCCTCATTACTCAACCCTCATCAGGCCCATAATTGAGTACAATGCCCCTTTTGGGATGTACCTTACCAGACACCTGCAGCAACTGGAAAGACCCCAAAAGTACATCACCAAGAGGATCAAAGGGCTCAAACAGATGCCATATGCTGCCCGGTTAAATAAACTCCAGCTCTACTCAGTGGCATACCACCTGTTCAGAGGCGATCTGTGCCTGACGTATAAAGCCATGTCCAACCCGGAATTAATGGACATGCTGCACCTCAGAAAATCCAAATCCCATCAAGCTACGCGCTCGAGAGACTTGAACCTCAACACTGAAATAAATAGGACATGCTGGAGGGACAGATTCATAACCCAGAGGCTCCCTTCACTCTGGAATAAAATCCCAGTCCAGGTTAGGCAGAGTCCCTCATTGACTCTCTTCAAGAGGAATCTTGATGAGTGGATGGGAGATCATAGGTTTACCCCGGGTATCACTTCTGTGTCACTGTTAGACAGAGGTACAGTATACTAACCTCGAAAAAGGGCATAGCAAAATAAATTTAAAATGGGTGGCGAAAGCCAAACACATTCTGGCTAGGCTTATAAATGCCCTAGGGCAGATAGCCTAGTATGAACCTATGAACCTGTGAAGTTGAACATTTTGTAGACCACTATATCCTTCAAACCACTTGTATTTATATATGGGTATATAGTATTTTTTTTATTTTATTTTATTTTATTTTTTATAAAGGGTAATCTACATCATTATACATAGTAGGAATGATGTTAATAATTAAGGTTTATCTTAGCATTATATATTTTTCTTCATTGATGTAAATATTGTATATAGTTGCTGTAGTTATACTTCTCAATGAACAAATTTTACATTGTTAAAGTCCAAAAGTCACTTATATTTTTGTATCTGATTCTAATATTTTATATGACATATAGCTAAATAATGTTTCAGTGAATAATTTTGTATGGTTGTTAATCTGCTTGAAAAACAATAAAAAAAGATTTTTGAAAAAAAAGTTTTTCATGATGGTTACCTTTGCGGGGGGGGAGGTGGGTTTCCAAGGTTATTCGTTTGTGGTCTGATCTAACCAGGGAGGAGTTGACTATTGGTGCAGAACATCAGTCACCCATGTTAGTAATGACCAGGTCAAGGATGTTGCTACCTCTAGTGGGAGTAAGAATGAGCTGGTCCATGGCATTGGAATTAATGAATTCCAGGAAACGTTGCGCAAGTGTATTGGTACATGAGGAGTTTTACCAGTTAATGAAGGGGTAGTTGAAGTCGCCCAGTATGAGAGAGTTAGTTTGGAGCCTAATATTCTCCTGGGTGCTTAGGAACATGGAGTGTGAATCCTGGGACATGGTTACGGACCTATAGAAGGCTACGACCCAAATCACTGTCTTACCCAATGTTAGCTGCACCTGAAGTATCTCTGATGTGTTATGCTGTGCTACCAGTCTGGAAGTGTGTGCATCCTTTATAAATATGGGAATACCACCACCTTTGGAGCTTTGGTCCAAGTTCTGCACCCAAAAGGTGCGAATAGGTTATAGCCTGGTAGAGCAAGGATGCTTTCTGCTGCTTTGAACCAGGTCTCTATTACAGCACAGATGTCAATGTTCTCCATTTTAAGGAGTGCTGCGAGCGAGTGCATTTTGAGATTTGGACTTCTAGCATTGAGCAGCATGACCCACAGATTACATTTGTTTGTAGCTGTTATGGTGGTAATTTGTTCTTTGGAACACCGCCTAAAAAAGGCACTATAGGGTTGGCAAGAGCATGGCCAGTGTCCAGAAGCACAGGGGTGACAGATGCAGGCCATCTCTGGCAATGCATCGAGGTCTGTCAATTATGTCATCCCAGGCAGACAGATACCTGATCCCCTTAGAATGACACCAGAAACTTAACAAATTGTTGAAATCAGTCATTTTCTGGTTGTACTGTGGTATCATTCTAAGCCACGGTGGTGCAGCGGTAGCATTGTTGCCTCACAGCAAGAGGTTCTCCTGTTCGATTCTCATCTGGAGTGCCTTCTGTGTGGAGTCTGCATGCCCCCCCCCCCCCGCGGTCGACTGGCGTTCAAAAGACATGTGTGAATGGGAGTGCCTTCGTTGAAGTTTGGGCGTCGGGCTGGCAACTCGGCACCATACAAAATCTACTGCCAATCATTAGCGGACCGGAGTTCCACTGTGGTGACCCCTAACCAGGAAAAGCCAAAAAGACAAACAAACTGTGGTATCATTCTGGGTGATGGTAAGATTCTGCTCAGAGCTAGGGTCATACCTGCTGGGCTACATAATCCGAGAGCTCCTCAAAGTCTCTTTTCATTTAGTCCAGGGAGGTACATCTCAGGTCCTTCACACCCACATGTACAATGACAGAGTCATATTTGTACCTGTTGTTGAGGGAGTTGAGTGCGTGCATTATGTGGAGGATCCTGGCACCTGACAGGCAGCTGACTGTTACACTGTCCATATATAGGGTCTATATTATGTGATCGAAGAATCTCTTCTTCGAACACATAATAATCTACACATATACCGAGAACGCTGTAAACCACTAATAGCCACGTCCTCTAATTTTTTCCTAAAGGAAAAACTTCACGTGGTCATAAAACAAAAAACACACTTTAAAACACTAATCAAGTGGGGGGCTTTGCCCCCCGCCACCACTCATCACACCCACCCTAAATAAATATACCAACTCCAAGATTGCTCTACATTGAGGAAAAGGGCGATTCCCAATAACGGCCAACTGAATTTTTTCCCGAGGAAATAATTAGAGGACATGGCCATTCGCAGTTTACAGTGTTTGCTGTATATGTTTTGATTATTATGTGTTTGAAGAAGAGATTCTTTGATCACATCATATAGACCCATATATATATATATATATATATATATATATATATATATATATATATATATATATATATATATATATATATATATATACACACACACACACACACACACACATATCTATCTATATATATATATATATATATATATATATATATATATATGTATGTATGTATAATTTATATATCGGTTCATTGGTTCATAGGTGTGTACTAGGCTAACTACCACAAAGACCTTTTTAAGTGTAGCCGTACATCTCAAATAACTGGCAAGTTCTGGTGCCCTTGATTAGTGTAGTGTATGCAGTTTGTTCGGTGTTTCAAATTTCGCAGTTTTGGGCTCGGGGTTTTGTAGTTTTGGTGTTTTGTGGATTCGGTTGCATAGTTTCGAAATATGGAAATTCGATGTTTCAGTATTTCGAGATTATGAAGTGAATCCATATATATATATATATATATATATATATATATATATATATATATATATATATACATATACACAAGCGTACATATCTATATAAAATTTTAAATTACCTAAACTGGCAAAATGGCAACATGAAAACTTTGACCTATAAAGATCTAAAAAAAGTAAACTCTCAAAACACATGCTCTGAGACACAACTACAGAACATTAAGCAATATTTTTTCAGGGGGACCTGTATCCCTACCATCCCACTACTAATTATTTATAACAATACTCTAATTGTATAACACATGGGAAAGGACACAGATAGACACACAGACACATACACACACACACTGTCTGATATTATAGAAATCTAATACCACTGCCAACAGTGATTCTGTCAATAAAATTTGGGAGGTAGGAAAGCTGTTGACAATGTGCAGCTTCAACCAATAAGGGAAAAATAAATTAATATATACATCTATATCTATATCTGTCTATCTATCTATCTATCTATCTATCTATCTATCTATCTATATGTATGGATGTATATATACATATATGTTAGTACTTACAAATTATTCTGCACAGACTTTCCTTGAGGTATCTTTAAATAATATATTCACTGGTGTAAAATATGCATTTGGACTTTACCTTAAGTATAAAATATTTTTTAAAATACATAATTCATTTTCTAAAGCTCAACAGACGTTGACGTCAACTCTACTATTACTGTGCAAACTGATATATCCACTTGTTTAAGCAATCAAAAAAGGCTGATACTATGAGTTCACTTCTGAACTGTCAGATAACTTACAGTGGCACACATACTTTAATGAAAAATAGTTGATCTTTCTTGGTCTACATTAAGTGCTTACCAAACTGATGACATAACGTAATAATACATTCTTGAAATGGATGACAGAATGTAATGATACATTCCTGAAAGAGTGGCTTAATTTGTTGTTTTCTGAGCCATGGAAGAAATTCAGAGACATGATTGCAGCTAAATACCAGGGAAACCATGCCATGTGGCTGCAGAAACTATGATATAGTGCATCATTCAGGCAGCTGGCACTGATACACAGTAAATATGTAACTGAGCTAAAAAGCACGAACAACTGTGCTAATGAAATTCTAAAACAGCTGAAGGTAACACTAAGGTAACATTACGATTCTCAATGGATACTATATGAAATCATAGTGACTGATGTGCATCCGAGCCTTGTATCCACTATGTATGTACGTATATACACATATTTTAGATTACACCACCATGAACAGCAAGTCAGTGTCTCCCATAACAAGCCTTATTCCTATTTTTAAAGTCAAAATGTCAAGAATATAAGGAAATTAGAGTAGATGTCAGTTAATCTGAAGAAACAAATTACTTTGCCTTATTTTATAAACTTGCAACCACAGAGATACCCATGTCTACAATTCTATGCATTACTATATTCATTGTTTACTCTCTGATTGCCTGCTTATCTGTGGAGCTGGACCATCTCCCGGCACTCATTTAACACAATGCAGAGATACTTCTTCAATGTGAAACACAGGTACATTGTAAGACACACATTAGGACTTACATGTGGAATATGAAGTATTATCTGATTATTAGCTTTCTACTGGAATTTCAAGACTCTTCTATGCAAGTCCCAAAACTCCCAAAAAGTAAGCATGAATCTCAAAACTTAATAATGAAGTGCAAAACTCACTGTTTTTCCTCAAAAGTGTTTCCACAAGAAATAAAAACATCTCTGCACCCCTGATATGAAAAGGGCTATACTCACTACACTGTGTTATTTATCTGTCTATTCATTTATATTGACACGGACATAGATACATATATAGATATATACTGACTGCAAAATCTGATCTGTATCTCTAAAGAAGGAACACTCTTGTAGGCATACTTAATTCTCACTTTTTCATGTAGCATGTTGAATTTAAGATCCTCAGGTATATAATGGGAACTTCTATTGATTTACATCACATCAGTGGAACATGGGAAGTACTAGTCTATCCATTGAAATTTCTCAAAGACAAAGGAAGGGGGTGCAGACTCTTCATATGAGGCAGCAAGTGAACTGGGTAATCAAGCATGTTGAGGCAGTCTGTCCAATTACCATACCAGTGCGACACTCTGGATCCAGTCATGTAACACAGAAACATCTAGCTAAAGATAGTCCTAAATCACTTGCTAACAAAAGAGCATGCTAAATGCTATAAGCATGCTGAAGTGCTGTTGCAGGAGAGCTGAAAACTGGACAAAGTTATTTTGCATAGTCAAAACAATAAATCAGTAACACTAATGATTATCCATGTCCATTAGTATCACACAAACAAAATAAACAGACACGATTAACCTATATCAAATGCACTGAATACTTGCTATTGGAAAAAGGGTGAATAAATAAATGATCACCAAATCCTTGGCCCATTCAAAGAAACTAGGTTCAAAATTCTTTATGTTAAAGGTTATAGTTTCCAGTAAATGAAAACTTGCTAGCAAACTGCATGTATTAAAATATTTAGTATAACACCACCACAAACTATTAGCATAACACAATACATTAGACAAAAAAGTACTTAGAAAAAATAAAAAAGGACAACAAAACATAATATGTATTTCTTATATACATTAGCTTGACAGTTTTATTAATAGCTAGATTTACTGCAGTGCATGAACCTGAACCAACTGTCTTTAATAACACAGTTTATCAAAACATCATTATGACTGTCTATTGGTAAAAAAAAAGCTTATTTTTTATTTTTGAGTTACAAAGTCTCCTATTAATCTTTCTATGTTGACCAACTTCTATTTATAAATCCTCTGCCTTGTCAGAAAAAAAATGTATCTATTTTATGTTTTTACATTTTTCAGTTCAGGAGGCTAAGTATCTTTATCTGCAATCATATCAATAGATGTCAAATCAATATCAGATGCCTACTTATATTTATTTGTTTGTTTGATTTCATTATTAGCATTTATGAATATGTTTATGCCATCAAAGCAGAGGACTGTATCATAATTTTGTCTAATCATTTCCTCGATTGAACTAACAGGTTTGAAAAAGTTATGCATCTTCAATACCAATTATTCTTCATATGCGCTAAAGATGGAAATCACATTTCTCATTGGCTTACTCAGGTGCAAACGTTTCTTAATCGATAAAAGTTACATACTTATCTTAGACATGTTTTTAAAGATTGCAGCTGCACAGATTCCACTTCCCTGGGTAGGTCTGGCTAGAAGTCAGGATATCCTATGAACATTTCCCCAATAGACATCTTAGTACTCTCAGGTGACCTAGAAATTTTCCAAAATAACCCTGCTGTCGGTAACCCAATGCCACACTTGCCACTTTCACTGCATCAAAATAGGTGTGTTGAGAAGACAGTCCTTATGTGTTACAAATACTGCTAATTTAGTCGGTAATCCTTATGGTGGAAGTCTCATATTAACAACTAGTAAGTACAATAACTGAGAGAAACACTCGCCACCTGTGATACGGTTCTATTTATAATCCCCAAAAAAAACCCTGAGACAGGTTAGCAAGGCTGTCTAGTGTACCATAAAAAAGTATAAGTTTGAATATGAACTTAGGGTTCCAACCTCCATGAAAGGCAACCATTAAATCTTGTTCAATTATATTAGGAAACTTAGAAGTAATAACCAGCAGCACTCTAATCTTTTATCTTGTTCTCTGATCCCAAGTCAACATCCAATATCCTACTGATTAAATTTAGTTTAGCATCACACCCCCAATGTACCTTGTTATTCTCCTATTACACAATCATGTCACCTCCAAAATCACCCATGGTCAGGTTCTCTGTATGTATCTAAACTCACAAGTTCTAAAGTCTTTGCTTCTGACAATGTAATACTCGCCTCCTTAGTTGCATCAAGTACAGACTGTCTGAATCTCTCATTTTTTTGAATCTCAGACATTTTACAGGATATGTTGCTGATTCCTTCAAAAGCTGCCACAATGATGGCACTAAATAAGGGTAACCCCAGCTATTATCCAGATTACTATACTTCTAGTAGCATATCACACACACACACACACACACACACACACACACACACACACACACATACACACACACACACATATATTATATATATATATATATATATATATATATATATATATATATATATATATATATAGTTGGGGAGTGCATCATATCTGAATTTATTAACTGTGCACAGATATTTCTTCTGGCTCTTGGCCCTACTCAGTTAAGCATTATCAAAGATAGTCTCCATATTCTAGCCCTAGTTAAATTCTTTGTAATGGTCACTGAAGCCATGGGCAATGATTATTCCATAAAAGCTTCCTCTCGTAACTTGGCCAAATCCTTACATACAATACCCTATATCAGCATTATTACATTTTTGATATGTTAACAAACTGAACAGAAATCCTTCTTTTGTTGGTGAGACAACCAATTGGTTATCAGGAAGAACTCATACGGTAAAGGATACTCCTGTTTCTTTTATGTTTGCTTTTTTCTTGGGTTGTCTCCTTTTTTATGTCTGCTTTTAGAATATCTAGCCCCAGGTTTGAGGCCCATGACTAAGTAAGTTTGTTAAGAATTGCAAACCTGGAGCAATTGTCAACTATCCAATGCATACATAGATACTCCAATAGTGTCTAGGTTATTCCAACTCGCTGTCATAGAAGCAGTAGCCAGGAAACTTGATGCCCTAGTTACTCCACAAAATCTGCACCCCTAAATCCTAAGCTCCTCTAAAATTAAAAAAAAAAATCTTTGATACTCCAGTCATTCCAAGCTAAGCATCTTCTCACATAAAGATCTGCAGCTGGCAATTGACAATGCTGGTACTTTATTTCCACATTGCTGATCATGCACTTTTAACAGCTTGAGTCTGAATCATTTGCCCCATTCACCCTGCCATAGCTATGCTTTTGACCTGAGTAGCCTTTACAGACCTGCTAGAAAAGGTTGTTCTTCTTTCGGCTTTTCCCGGTTAGGGGTCGCCACAGCAGAACTCCAGTCTGCTAATGATTGGCAGTATATTTTTACAGTGCCAAGGTGCCCACTCAACACCCAGCCTTCAACAAAGGCATGCCCATTCACATGTCTTTCAAACACCACTCAATTGTGGGGGGGACATGCAGACTCCACACAGAAGGCACTCCAGCCAAGAATCGAACAGGAGAACCTCTTGCTGTGAGGCAACAATGCTACCGCTGCACCACCGCAGCTTTTACAAGTAGTGAGTACAAATGAAGTAAAGTAAATACAAGCACAAGACACACTGAGTTGTTTCCCTAGAATACTGTATAGACTTGCTTCATATCTACTTATGAGACTAGGAACCTGTTAATATATGGTGAAATGTTACCACAGCTAAAGTTATTGCAGAAATAACAATAAGTTTTTATTGCTGTGCTCACTCTAATGCAAAACAATTTTTTTTTCAATCATAAACCATTAAGGCAAGAAGTAGAGCTTACAGTATAATACCTTATATTATAAAGGGTTTACTTTATCCAAGCATCCTTAATTTCCCTCTGTGGAAGTTATGCAAGGTAATCTTAGCATTTAATATTGCTAAAGCTATACAGATTTCAAAACTGAAAAGATCTTCCATTGTGTATAAAAGCTATTATTAGAAAAGTGCATTACATAATTGTAATTAGCAATGTATTTACCATGTGCTATTGCACCCTTATCTTGTAGGTTGCAGGAAGTTAGCTTTACACCACACTATGCATGACATTCAGTAGTCTAAGAAAATCAATCACCGATCTGTTGGAAGTATAATTTATAATCTCATATTTAGAAAAGCATTTTAAAGTACTTTATGCTGCATTTTGTTTATAGTTACTTCAATGTTAACAAACAAATCACTATGTCAAACAAATTAGAAAATGTAAAATAATTAAGCATCAAATTGCTCTGTGCATGTAAATAAGTATGATTAGTTCTAGACATAAGTGACCTTTAGACTTGGAATGTAATCATTTGGGTACTGGAGCTGTAAGAGACAATTCAGCTGATCACTACTGCTAAGGCCAATACTCTGGTTTCCAAAAAATCAGATACAAAATGATAAGCACATAATGGAAAATCATAACTTCAAAAATGTTATGTGCAGAATGAGTCTGTTCATAGTTCAGCAAGCAGTTGCTTTATTTTTCATGGGGTCAGTGACTTCAAAAATGATTAGAGTCTAGAGCTTGTGTATTGAAGTGCTTGAAAGGAAAACTCTGACAGTTTGATTGTCTTCTGATCTGAGGCTGCTAGACATGACTCATGAAGACATACAAGTGTTAAAATGCCTTACAACAAATATATCTGACTCAAATGACAGTTTACATAAAAAGTGAAATTAAGAATACTTCTAAACCAGTATCAGGCAAACATAGGCTGTATATTACATGGAGTGGTAATATAACTGTTGTTAACGCAGAGAAAGATGAGAAGGACAATCTAATCTAGTTTAGATATTTACTACTTCCTTTCTGAAAATCAGGGTGTATTTATTATCAGACCAGCTGAAAGCTGGCACTGTACCCAGTAAAACTTTTCATGACGAAACCTGAATTCATGCTAGTGTTTAACTCTGTTGGACTGCAATGAATTATAAAATAATTATGCATTTTAAACTGACCAGTAGCTGTTTATCTGTTTGGTTTAGATGCTGGATAGCAGTCCACCTGGTTTCTATTGTTTTGTGCATGAATACTACTATTCTCATGATTGCCACATATGCAGGATGAATACACAACATCCATATGGTGATGTCTGCAATTGCATTAAAAGTGATAGATAATTAGATGACTAGATAGATAGACAGACAGACAAAGAGACAGGCAGATTAAATAGCCAGACAGAGTAGCTATCCAATGAATTAAGTAGGAGAGGGAGTGAGACAGAGTGGGTGACTGACTGACTGACTGATAAATCAGTCCATGACTTAGTGGAGTGAAAAATACCATGTCCGTAATGACTAATTGCTGAGATTTTCAATGCATTACTATATTATGATCAAAAGTGTTGCACTTAAAATTGTGTTGTCACTAATTAGACTATTGCAACTACAACTATCTTCTGCAGATTTTAATTGGTGCCAGATTGAGCAATGAATAATGGAAAGGCAGCATACAGTGCTGGAGTCAATGTAAGATAGCAGAGGAAAACAAATAAATGTTCTCAAGGATCAGATGATCAGCAAATATATATAGTAAAGATGGGATCCAATGAATAAATAATACTTTGAGTAATGATGAAACTAGAGAAAATAAAGCTGGGAATAGAAATCTGCGAAGTAACGGATCCTCCTAAATACTCCAGATGTTTAGCTAGCAGAATTGTTCCCTTGATTCACTCAAAAACACTTTGTGCTCTATTGTACTTGGAACTAGAAATTATGAAGATGCATTGAGGTGGCCGCCAAACAATTCATTACTTCCCATAACATAACAGAACAGACTACAGTTATTAGTATTCCAAATGGGAGACAAATGAAATTCCTACCTGAGCTCTCTGCAAGAATTTTGCAACAGTTGAAGGAAAGGAACAGTCTCAGAGATAAGTTGAGAAGTATTGTGGTATCAATGAAAATGTGTAACTATAAACACGTTTGAGCACAAGGTGCATTTAGAATCCTCATGATAAGCCTAAGAACTGTTACAAAGATCCAGTAGGGCCAAAAAAGTGAAAACTCGCAGCTAGAAATCTAATGGATGTGGATAACCATATAGATAGTGCAGGCAAACTGAGTAAGCTGAATGACTCCTCATTACAATAATTATTTATTCATTTATATTTATTAGTTTACTGGGATAGCACATTTATCATAAATGACCAATTGCAGGCTCAGCCCAGGTTACATTAATAATAACAGAAAATTGTACATTAACACAGTGATTACCTACAAAGCACATGAATATAGGAAACTGTATATACATACAGGTAAATATATATATATAATACATGAACACGGGAAACTGGGCATGTACATAGAGGTTAACATATTTGTTGCAGTCAAATGTATGTTTCAAAAGCAAAATATAGGAACATATTTACATAAGGAGAAGCTAGGAAAAAATGAAAAAAATAAGGAAAGGTGGAAGAACAGGAAGGAGAAAGTGAGGAAAAAAGGAAGTTGGAGATTAAACCTGAGTGTACATTATGTAACTTTATATTGTTAGGATATTGTCTGCAAATTAGGATGACCCCATTTGAGTATGTGATGGATTGGATTATGTGCAGTTGTTTTAGAACAGTTAGGCATTATCTACTAGGGAGGTAAGCAGACTACTGAGAACAGGTGTCTAAGAAGAAAGATGGTGAGAGGGGCCTCTTTGTTAGGGAGCTGCTCTGCAGGAGGTAAAGAGTTACATGACATGCCATGTATTCAAGCAGTTGCATGTATGCTACTTTTTCAGAAAGCGTTTGGACTGAGGTCTGAAAACCAAGAAATCAGTGAGTTCTACTATGCTGTTAGGAAGTGATTGCCACAGTGTTGGGGCAAGGACTGAGGAGCAATAAGGAAATATAATGTAGCCTGAAAGAAGGTGTTTGTTGAGATTGGTCACCTCTGTTTTGGTTCCTCAGAATATAGCACATAGATGCAGTAAACTGCTTCAAGGCAAGAGTGGATATGAGGGCAAGGGAGCAGTCTTAATGATGAAAGTGATAAAGCTGAATCTGACAAAGATGGCAGAAGCCATGGAGCAGAAACAAATTACAGCATCCACTGATTATTTGTAGGATCAGAGCTATCTCCCTGGATGGAAAATCTGCTATTTGAAGCTGTATAACATGAGTAGGAACCATCTAACTGTGAGGGGAAAAAGAACCAAGTGGAATGAGAAGCAGTCAGGTTTTAAGGTCTTCACAGGATGGCCAAATAGGAAGGACTAGAGTGTGCACATATAAAGAAAGAGTAAGTCTGAGCCAAAGTAGAAGTAGGGACTGCAGAGGAAGGAGAAACAGCTGTGCTTCAAACTGACTATAAGAAAAAGAGATCTGGTGAGTCTGTTAATAGTAAAATGACAGGGGCGTTAAAGGGACAAAGTGACAGCACTGCACAGTACTGAAAAGGAACCGAAAAACTTAACTCTGGGAAGGGGATATTAAAATCTAGATAACAGAAGTCTCTGCTAATGGAGACATTGTGGTAATAATAAAGCAAGAGGAAGACACAGGGACCAAATATTGATACTGTTACCAGTAAAAAGATAAATTGACTGCACAAACCACATGCTAGCAAACTGGGAATAGAACCCATAAGGCAGTACATTTGTTAATATAATATAAAGGAAGGAGCACTGATGACTGTACAGTTTACTTGTAGCACCATTCTGAACAATGACAAACCATTAGAAACCAGGCATTTCTTGTATGTAAATTATCAAAGGTGAAGTAGAAAAATGAAATAAACAGATATGAAATAAAAGAACAAAAGCAAAACCTAATGAAAAAAACATAAGCATAACAACAAAGAGCTGCAAAACAGAGAGCTGTCAGTAGAATGTAGAGAGGACAGGAAATAAAGAGTAAAGAGTAAAGAATTACAATGCATTAGAGGAGCTTAGAGGCAAATTTAGAAACAGAATAAAAGAAGTAGGGCAAGGTCATTGCCAATACAATAGAATCAATAGTGCCTATATTAGATCATCGAATGCTTAAAAAAGTGAACCGTGATTAATCGACCCTATGTAAGCGAAAGCTTACAATTTTGAACTATCAGAACAGCAATTTTTTTCCTAGGGGAAAAAAATCACTGTTCCAACAAAAAAAATAAAATAAAATAAAACACTTTAAACATTGCACTAAGTGTGGGGGGGGGGCTTTGCCCCCATACCCCCTGATGTGGGGGGCTGCACCCCCTACACCCCCTTACTTAAATATACCAACTCTGAGACAGCACTACAGTGCCAAAAATGGCAAAGTAACGAAGCGGTCATGCAAATTCTCCCAGGGAAAGAATTTGCTTAAAAGCCACTTCGATATTTTGCCATTTCAAGCTTTTAAGTTCAACCAAGACACATTCGAAAGAATGCATCTTCGGTCTTCTAACAGGGAACCAAATCAATATAATGGTGGGAGACTAGGACAAGCTGAATGGGGAAAGTTCAGCAAAAAAGGCTTAAATGAAGAAAAATTGTATAGTCTTAGAGGTAAAAAAAAAAAACTTAAAATGCAAAAAATATTAGGGTACAGGAAAGTGGGGCCACAGAAGCAACATGTTTCAGATTAATGAAAGCAAAAGCCACAAAGGAGCTAAGGTAGGATGAAAGTGGAGGAGAGATCCATACATGCATAGTAAACATGTCAGGGGATTAAGGGTTTTATAGATGGGCTATTAAAAAAGAAATGGGGAAAGGTCATAGACAGTCATACAGAGTAAATAAGGAAAGGAGGAAAAAGGAGCCAATGAAGGACTGGATGGTACATAGGCAGTTCAAATGCATCATCATTATCAACCCCCTTTTCACCATTTTGTACATGGGGTTCGAGTATTGTGCTGTCACCATCTCACTCAATTCAATGCCACTCTCCTAGCTACTTCCAACAGTCAGGTCTTCCTTCACACAATCCACCCATCTCTTCGTTGAATGCTCTTGTTTTTTTCATGCCTTTTTCCTGTGTCTCCCAAATCTTCTTCACCAGATTGTTTTTTGCATCTCTGCACATGTGCCTGAACCAATGCAATGTGTTCTCTTTGACCTTCTTTGCAATTGAAGCTTCTTTGGCTTTTTCTCTGATGACATAATTTCTTTGTATGTCCTACAGTGGGCTTCTTACCACCCTTCTCAAGCATTTACTCTTTAGCACCTTTAACTTACTCAATTGCTCTGCCTTTACTGCCCTGGTTTCTGTACCATACAGTAGTACTGGTTGCACCACTGTTTTGTACACCTTATTTTTCAGATTCATTGGCATTCTTTTGTCATACACTAACCCTAACACCTTGTGCCAGTTGGCTGCAACACCTCCGATTTGACCTCAGTCATACTTCCTTTCTTACACTTTCTCTTAACCTGCTCCACTGTTTCCCCTTTTATCTCAGTTCTCAACTCCCTCTACTTCCTCCATTTTCTGCCATTATAGCCATCTTATCTGTATTCATCCCATGTGCCTTCAGTTGTGCATGCTATTGCCCTATGCTTTGCTAAAGTTCTTCTTCATAACCTAGCTGTGATGCCACATCATCCACATACAGCAACATCGTTGATCTGTCCACTCCAACATGTTTACTGATGTAGCCCATCACCAGTATGAAAAGCAGGGGGCTCAGAGCTGAACCATGATGCAGCCCCACTCCTACTGAGAACCCCTCTGTCATAGGTTCATAGGTTCATATGTAGGTACTAGGCTATAGGCCCAAGGGCCTATGCAAGCCTAGCCAACAAGGTTCCCTGGCTTACGCCACCAAAGAAAGTTATTTTCTGTGCCACTGACGAGCAGAGACACAGAAGTGATCCCCAGGGTGTATTTCCTATTTCCCATCCACTCATCAAGATTTTTCTTGAAGAGTGCTAATGAAGAACTTTGCTTGACATAGATGGGTAGCCTGTTCCAGAGTATGGGAAGTCTCTGGGATAGGAATCTATCCCTCCAGCACTTCCTGTTTATTGTGGTGACAATGTTTAGGTCCCTAGAGCATGTAGCTCGGATGGATTGTGATTTCTTTAGGTGTAGCATGTCCAACAGCTCTGGGTTTGACATAGCTTTATATGTTAGGCAGAGATCACCTCTGAGTAGGCGATATGCTACAGAGTAAAGCTGGAGTTTTTTGAGGTGGTCATTGTAGGGCATTTGTTTGAGTCCAGTAATCCTCTTTGTGAGGTACTTCTGTGGCCTTTCCAGCTGCTGCAGATGTCTTGTGAGGTACATTCCAATAGGGGCGTTGTACTCTATAATGGGTCTAATGAGTGATGAGTAGAGGGTAATGACCTCTTTTTTCCTGGACGAGAACCCTTTTATGATGAGGTGTGCCACATAGAAGGACTTCCTGACTACTGTGGCAATGTGACTATCAAAGGAGAGACTACTGTCCACCTGGGTCCCAAGGTCTCTTATCACGCATTTGGTGTTAAGTAGATTGCTGCCTATGTGGTAGTTCATGGGTACAGACTTTTTACCAAAGGGGATGACACTGCACTTTTTGGCATTGAGCTTGAGGCCATGACTCTGACACCAGGCATCTGTCTCAGAGAAGCCCTTCTGTAGGATGTTCACATCATTTGGGGACTTGACTATGGCTCCTAGTTTGCAGTCATCTGTGAACTACATTAGCCAGAGGCCTTCTGTTTTAGTCTGTACTTCAGAGAAGTAGATACCAAACAGGAGCGGTCCCAGGACGGAACCCTGTGGTACTCCACTTCGAACACTGTTCATACTTGAGTTATTGGGTCCTTGTATGTAGTCTGCATTAATTCTACCAATGTTTCTGTGACTTCAAACCACCACAGGGCTTCCTAAATCAGCTTTACTGGGATTGTGTCATATCCAAGTCTGGGAATGCCCAAATGGACTCCTTCTCATCTCTAGCCTCTTTTCAGCTATCTGTCTCACTGCAAACATTGGACTGGCTGTGCTACATCCTAATTTGAATCCAAACTGCAAATATCACAACTTACTTTCCACTATTCTGCATATTTGTTTACAAATCACCCTCTCCAGAACTTTCACGAAGTATGACAGAATTTTGATACCACTCTACTTCCCACAGTTATGGATTTTCCATTTGTTCTTGCACACTGGCACTAATATGCTTATTCTCCAGTCATCTGGGATGCACCTTTCTCTCTATACTGCTACGAGTACCATCAGGAAACATTTCTCCCCTATCACACCCAACATCTTGATCATATTTTCTGTGACCTCATCTGAGCCTCCTACTTACCCAGGCTTCATTTTCCTTAGTGTTGCTCACTTCTTTTAGGGTGGGCTCCTCCTCTTCTTTCAATGTAGGCTGTGCCTGGGCAGTATAGCTCTTGTGGTGTTTTCTTCTTTCAGAAACTACTGAAAGTACTCCTTCTGTCCGCCTTTTATTTCCTGTGGGCTTGTGAGCAGGTTGTTGCTGACATCCCTTATGAAGGTGTCTGACTATCTTCTTCATCTTTCTGTATTTACCTTGCAACCTGATAGAGTTTCTTTATACCATCTACTGAGTCACTTTCCAGAAGTTGGTGGAGTGTCTCTGATACTTTTTTCTTTGCTACCACAACTCCCCTCTTAGCCTTTGTTAGCCAACCATTGTTCCTTTTTACACCGGTGTCTCTTTTCTAGTTCCCAATTTTCCTTCACTCTTTCTTTCTTTTGATAACTTCCTGGGTTTCTGTATTCCACTACCAGCTTTTCTTATGTACCTTATTTCCATACCTGGCTCAACCACATACCTTTCTGTAGTCCTCACATATACTGTTTTGAGGTGCTGCCATTCTTCTTCAGCTCCACCTATTTCTTCTTCTTCTGATGTGCTAGAGCCCTGCATAATGCACAGAACTGTTGTGCTGTCTCTACAGTCAACTTCTAGGTCTTCAACCTAATCTCTGTTGATCTTAGAATCTTCTCTAACCACTGCTTGCTTCTGATTGTGGCAACTAGTGGTTTATGCTGTGGACCAACTGTTTCACTGGAGATGACTTTGCTATCACTGATTCTACTCCAGTGCCTTATTCTTGCATGTTGGCCACTCTTGCTTGTGATTTTGTGACTGTCTCTCTTGTTGATCCATGTGTTGACCACCATCAAACCATTTGCTGATTAGCTTTTCCTTCTTTATTGTTGATCATCTAATCATGTGGACCAAGGCAGTCCTCGTATCATGTTCTGCCTGTCACAATATGCGCACTCATGTCACCTATTCTCAACACCAATTCATGTTGCCCTGCTTTATCTAGCAGGTCCTGTAACTACTGTCAGAATACAGTATTTTCTTTACTTTCATAACCCTACTGTGGGGAATAGGCTGACATCATGAATAGTGGCCTTTATTTACGCTGTTATCTGATTGCGGCAAGTCAATCACTAAGTTTGAAGACATCCCTCACTGTCTTCTGAAGCCTCTCACTCAATGCAATTCCCACACCATTTCTAGTCTGTCCTTCTCCTGAGTAGTAGATTTTGGACCTTAAGCCAAGTGTCTTTGCTCCACTGCTCTTCAATCCAGTCTGCTGGATACATAGTATGCCCAGCCTCTTCCTTAGCATCATGTCATCCACTTACAAGCTGTGTCCTGTTAGTAAACCTACACTGAGTGTTCATGATTGGCAGGTTGATTGGTTTATGTCAGCTTTCACTCAAAACTGCTATCTACAGAATCAGAAAAGTAATGATGTGTAAGGAGTGAGTTTAAAAAACAATGTTACTAGGATTAAAGAAAAGACTGAAAAAAATCATAGGAAAAGTGGACACTTTAATGATAGACATTGAGAGTCATGAAACAGGACAGATCCACTATGACTTAAACGTAAGCCATTAAACTGGAAGCTAAGTTAAGGTGCAAGAGTGTGAATAAATAACAGGGGTACACAGTGGAGACATGTCTGAATAGGTATGCAGACCTGCAGAACTTTTCCTGCAGAGTGGACTTTAGAGATATCAACATGATGGAGGGCATACAGAGACCAGACTGTTTAAGTTTGTATAAGAGTAGAAATAAGATTAATGACTGCAGCTGTTTGTCACAGCTGAATAAAAAAATCGTGGGAACATATCTGAACTTTGGGACATGGTTTACTATGAATAATCAAAGGTAACTGCTCTATTAAATCTTTCTGGGAATGGATATTTACTTAGTATTTCTTTCTAAGTAAATGCGCAACTTAAAATGTATACTAATTACACTTTGGGTCTTTAATGACTGGGGAGTCTTAATAACTGGGAAGTATTGGATTGAGATTATGCTGCATGATTCTGATTCTTGCTTTGAATGCCAGGAAAATGTTTTTTTGTTAGTGTGTGTGTGTGTGTGTGTGTGTGTGTGTGTGTGTGTGTGTGTGTGTGTGTGTGTGTGTGTGTGTGTGTGTGTGTGTGTGTGTGTGTGTGTGTGTGTTTGTGTGTGTGTTAAGTAAGAATAGGAATTAAATGTTGACTAGGAGTAAGGAAGATATATTCAATATAATGAGTAATACCAGACTGACAGAAAGCTAAGTGTGGGGCTGAAAGTGGGATAGCATAAATAGATAGTCTACCTGTTGTCTTTAGATAAGGTCAGTCATTATTTTTATTATTATAATTATTATTTTATGTGTGTAAGGCATGCCCGTATTGTTCAGTGCATGGTGATTTAGATAGTATAGTTATTTATTATTTGCGATCATAATAAAGTATCTCTGCAGTTTGTATTTATAATTTATAGGTATGACATTCTGGAGAACTGAGGAAAGGAACACTGAGTGAATAGTTGATAAGGATGTCTTTGTAAGGGCGGTGGGAGGGTGGTAAGGACAGAAGTGATTAAAAATGAGAGGGTACACTGACGTCAGATTTCCAAGACAGTAAGCTGGATGGTCAATTGATAGCAAGTTGAACTAAGGATAACAGGTAGAAGGAAAATTAGCTATAGTTGGGAAGGGACTAACAAGGATCAAAAAAATTTTAGAGAAGAGGGTGATGGTATGAAGCATGGTGGGATGAAAGGAGAAGGTGGAGTTGTAAAATAATGTATAAGTTGTCAGTGTGGTTTAGTGCAGCATGGAGAATTTACTGAAGTGCTGACTTGTTTATGGTAGACAATGACGGGGATCCGCAAAAGACCATGTCAGAGTTTATGGTAGGAGATTTTGGGTGTGTATGGTGATTGGAGGTTCATGGTTGGTGGCTACAAAGGCTGTGGGGATAGATGATAGTGGCTAAACAATCTCACTACTGGAGGGGAGCATAAGTGAGCTGTATTGTCTCAAATATCTACAGGTTCTAGATCCAAGTGGCAAACATGGAGGTCTATGCATATGGAACGGAGAGGACCAAATATTGTTATATTTCATTAGCTTAACCTTAGGGATAGAGCGAGATGAGAGAGGTTGGAGAAGGGAAAGCAAGCACAGTATAGGGAACACAATGGTTTGAGATTGTGAGAAACTATAAAACAGATATGGAATAAGGATGAGTCTCTCACTATGGTAAAGAATAACTACAGGAAGATAATATGGAACTTAGGAAAAGATGGTAAGTGAATGTAGGAGCAAGAGAGTAGATAACAAAGGGTGGCAGATAAAAGTCTATACAAAATAAAGTAAAGATTTTAGTGTAAACCATATTTGTTGCTCCTATGACGTTATACATGTATGTGTATAAATACAAATAGTCAAAGAAAAGAAAGAAGAGATAAGTAGAAGGGAACTGGTAGCACAGGACAATGAAGCCACCCTGCAAAAAAAAAAAAAAAAATATATATATATATATATATAAATGCTTTTCTTACTTCTTTAGCTGTTTTAAGTTTGATTGTGCTCTGATTAATTTTTAGATCAGATTGAACACTTCAGGGGAAACCACATGCTTTTATAAACTCTTACCATGTAACCAGATATTCAGTAATCCTTAAAACAGTGTCAAATATACAAAATTGTGACTGCAAGAAAGAATTTTGTTGTTTATGAAATGTATATGTTTAGTGGAAATGCAGCTGTGTATCAGAGAACTTGTGTGATATGTGAAGTTAGTAGAAATCATACTTTGGATATGCAGGGAGAATTCTCCATTCCAAAGTGTAGTCACATCAAAGTTTACTATATAATGAATTGGGTACATATATTCTTGGAGATTCATTTGCTCCCTACACCCAACTGTTGCCTCTTGAAGAGTGAATTGTTTAATAAATAAAACTCTCACCATGGACAAGTAAGAATGGGCAGTGAGGCACCTGTCCTGTCTGAGAAATCAATTAAACTGTTTCTTCTCAGAGAAGGACATAATGAGTCATTTTGGGATGGGCAGGGGTGATTGATGGTAGTCATACAGGGATGCGGTGAATGAAATAAAAAATCATCCTGCAAGTAATGCCTGATTTTCTTATGTTAAGAAACCTATCTTTGCTTTCTGTTATTTGATACTCCGGGGCGCTCCTCAGGCTGCCTACTAATTAAATTCACTGTCTCTTTAATAGATCGTTATAAAATTCCAGCCATCTGCAAGAATATAAATCTTCTTCTTCTTTTGGCTTTTTCCTGTTAGGGATCGCCACAGATGAACTAAAGTCTGCTAATGATTGGCAGTCGATTTTTATGTTGCCGAGGTGCCAGCCCAATGCCCAACCTTCAATGAAGGCATGCCCATTCACGCATGTCTTTTGAATGCCACTCGCCCACAGGGAGGACATGCAGACTCCACACAGAAGGATCTCCAGCCAAGAATCGAATGGGAGACCCTCTTGCTGTGAGGCGACAAAGCTACTGCTGCACCACCGTGGCTTATGCCATCTGCAAGAATGACACATGGAATACCATGTAAATGAAAAAATGTGCTCAGGCTTAATAAATACATGGAAAAATGCACTATAATAATGCAATACATTACATGCACAAGTGCTAGCTTTTGGAAAACATCAAACTCCAGTCCTTCATCCGGCATTAGAGTTTCCCCTGAAAAGGGGACACTGGTTTAGTGGGACTAACCTGGTCAACAAAGGGTAAATCAATAGGGTCTATATCAGAACATCGAAGTTTTAAAACTTCGAATGTTCTAATATCGACCCGTTTTGAGCTAAAAATAGCGAAGGTGCAGAACACCGAATTTGGTTGGCCGGTTCAGTGGCTTTGCTATTTTCAGCACTGTGGTGGAAATTTGTGGTTCAGGTTCAGGTAAGTGTGCGACTGTGTGGTTGTTAGGATTAGGGTACGGGTTAGGTGAGTTAGGGTTAGGGCGTGGGTTAGGTGAATTATGGTTAGGGGCGGGTTAAGTGAGTTAGGGTTAGGGCGTGGGTTAGGTGAGTGTGAGATAGTGATGGACCTTAGGGTTAGGGTTTGGGTTAAGGTAAGTGGATAGATAGTAGTTTTTGTATAGTTTAGTGTAGGGTTAGTTGTAGGATTATAAGTGTATGTGTGTATATTGCTGTTTTTTAGGTGTGCTTGTGTTGTGTGCATGTATTTCAGAATAGCACATTTTTTCGCAAGGAAAAAAGTTGCTGTTCTGAATGTTCTATATTATGTGGTTTAGATATTTTAGGTTCAATGAAATAGTATTCGCTATTTTCATCTTTCAATAATGTGATATAAACGCAATCAATAAAATACATAATTTATGAGGTCTAGTGGAATTAACCTGGTCAATAAAGGGTAAATCAGTAAAATACATAATTTATGAGCAATCAACTATCTACAGGATTAACTAATCAATGTAAACAGTCACCCAACATGTATATTATTTAAAAGTAATTGTTAATAGTATTATTAGAACACATTTTCATAGGTCACTGTATTCATACACATATTGCACACTTTTTTTCATTTACTTTATTGTTTATCAAGACACTTCATCGATTAAGAATATTGATCACTGTATTTATCTAAAAACGCATACATATTGTGCACTCTTTTAACTGAATTCTTTTTTTTTTTTTTTGCAATGCGTATAGTACAATGCATGTCATTATCATAATTTATGAATATAGACACAAATAATGACAGAAGTACAAAGCAATGGCATTATATTTGAATAACACACACATGTGTACTACACTGGTATACTGAACAGACTGGCGCCAGTGTCATTGTGTGGCATTGCAGTGGAGCACACAGCAGGAGGGAACAACTTCAAAATAAGGAATGATGTTTCTGCCCTGCTACGCTCCATTACCATACAACATAGCTGACCATAAAATAATTTCATTTACTGGGCACAATGGTGGATTAGGTCAATTAGTATATTTTTCTATTGTGGGGATCTGTTGCTGTGTGCTCTGGCAGCTTCCATTGGTAGGAGTTTGACTGTCACAGAAAAGGAATATTTCATTTGTCATATAATTTGGAAGTGTAGTGATTTTGAGAAACATGACTTTACTATAGATCACTATTAAAGAGATTCCGAACATCCTAAAATATTACCTCTAGGGAAGATGGTTTATCCTGATCAAAAATCATTGCTCCCTTGATTGGCTATTCTAAGGCAAGTACTCCAACCCCAAGCTATCCCTGTGGTCATACTTATAGCTGTAAGATAATGTATTGGCTAGGCTGCAACTATCTGAATGCAAATAGACTGGCTCAGGCATAAAGACTTTCTGCTGAGACTTGAGCTGATGCTCCTCACGCCTTGAGGGTCATATAGTAGAGTGGTGCCTGGCCCCTTTAAATCTGTCTGCCTGAAATCATCAGATAACTTAATAATTGATGGACCGTTTGAGAAGATTAACCCAGAAACAGGCAAAGCTGCATCTAGGAGTACTTACTTTACAGTTCTCTGCCACACAGCAGATTTGTGACTTTCGAGTCAGAGGAATATCAGGGTGGACTGTAGTTAGGGATATATAGAACAGAAAGAAGAAGGAATGCAGTCAGGTAGGTAACCCTATGTGGGGGACAAGACCTACCATTTAAATGAGAGATAAAGCTTGTTGGACTTGAAAATGCCAGCATGGAAGATGAAGTTGCCTTATTATTCTCTGTTGTTAGAACTGAATGTGAAAATGTTTTGTCATTCCATGTTAATGGAATTGGGAAGCCAGCTATTCTGTCATTTAATGGTCTCTGTAAGTGATATTTATTTTTCCCCAGGTACTCACGTTTTCAAAAGAACACAATATGTGAATGAAGAAGTCGCTGTTGTGTGAAAAAAAAATGCCTGAATTTATTTATTTATGTTGCAACTGCAGGCTGACTTGTTTGTTAAGAATTACTTTTTTCCTAACATTATTAGTTAAAAAAATATGATTTTTAAAGTCATAAACTGGCTCCAGTGACTGCTTAGTTTGTCTTAAACCACTCCACACACTATACTACATATAATTTGCATGTATATAAAATATTATGACACAAAAAGTTCAGGATAGAAGAGAGCAAAATATCCATACCAAAAATAATTAAGACCAGATTAATCTCTGTGAGAAATTTTTAATCACTGTACATTAGCTGCCTTGGATGTAATGCCATCTAGCTTTCAATTAGATCAGTAATTTTTTTCTTTGTTGTCTTAGTGCTTTCAGTCAGAGATCCATTATGTCATTGTTTCTAAAGGACACAAAATTTAGATTAGGTGAGGCAGTGTTTTGGTATGTCATGGTATTTATAGTTATAACACTTAATATTTCTAATTAATCATTTCACAGCAGGAATTTTGTAATTTGGAGCAGTTGCAGTAATGCGAGTTTAGAAAATAATTAGTCATCTTTGTTTTGACAAGATCATTAAAATACAATCAGTGCTTCATTTTAGGATTGTGAACATCTTAATAAAAGTTAAATTTAAGCAAAATCAGGAAGACATTTCCTGGGTCAACATCCCTACACAGAAAGTTAATACCTTTTTGTGAGAGAAGGAAGATATTAATGGTTTTCCTT
Source organism: Protopterus annectens (assembly GCF_019279795.1). NCBI lineage: Eukaryota > Metazoa > Chordata > Ceratodontiformes > Protopteridae > Protopterus > Protopterus annectens. The sequence goes on from NC_056745.1 coordinate 1,283,542,135, forward strand.
CTTACTTTCTCCAGTGAAGAAACTGACAGCTTTAAAAGTCTTGAGTATTTTTCCACTGTAATGTGTATCATGTACAAGAACAGATACAGAAAGCAGTAACCACAGCAAAGCTGCGAACTCAGTGGATGACAAAAACAGCCGCTCACCAAACTCCTCCAATGTTTGTGTCTTTTGGCTTTTCCCGGTTAGGGGTCACCACAGCAGAACTCCGGTCCGCTAATGATTGGTAGTGGATTTTTACATACCGGGTTACCAGCCCTGATGCACAACCTTCAATGAAGGCACGCCCCATTCATGTATGCCTCCACACAGAAGACGCTCTAGCTGAGAATCGAACGGGACAACATCTTGCTATGAGGCGACAATGCTACCGCAGCACCACCAAACTCCTCCAATGAACCATCATAATACAGTCATAAAACTGGGTAATAAGATTTAATAATTCTCATGAGCACATGAAGTGTAGGATAAAATCCAAAACATTTAAATGATATGCAGTGTTTGATTTACATTTTAAAATTTAGAGCAGCAACACTGAACAAGATAATATTATTTAACTTTATGTTTAATATTGTATTATGGTATTTGAATTAATTTAGGTTATTGTTTCTTTAAATGTCTGATTCCATTTGGAATAGCTAATTAAGCAGACCTTTTGAAAAATAAATATTGATAGGCCAATGGTTTTATTGTTTGCACTATTTAAAATGTTATGCTTGTTGAAGTTTTTATCTCTGATGAAGTCTTTGGTTAGAAGGCAAAAGCACTCAGTTCATTAAATTTTCTGGATTTTATCCTATGCATCATGTACTTTTTATGAGAAATATTACAGCTATTGCCCAATTTTGTGATTGTAATACAGTGGTTCATTGGAGAAGTTTTGGTTAGTGGCTGTTTTATTTTATCAAATGTAGAAAAGACTGGAAAGATTCACATTTAAATGCAGTCATCGCATGTAGCTTAAAAGATTAAAATGTATTGAATGGGCTACAGAGATATTTTCAATCTACAATGTGGACTTTAGATATCTAGCAATATACTAATTGTTTGATGAGTAAAACAACAATATACAAACTAAGGTAATGTTAGAGATATCAAAGTTGCTTTAAAAGTGCTTTATTTAATAAAAACAAAACAAGAGAAAAAAGAAAAACAAAATCCAGCATTACAGCTTTCATCAGAGACACTTCTTATTTGTAGAGCTTACTTTCAGATATTATAAGGAGCATCAGATGCAACTTAAACTTCCAATATACAATGCAAATGTTTAATTCAATAACAACTAAGCATTCCAAGTTAAACTAGTCGGGAATCAACTTACTCTAAATTATAACTAAAATATTTTTTGCACTGGATCAATCCACCTTTACCACCTATGTGATGGGCAGAACCCCACCACACACACACCAATGTGCCTCCCAAACTATAAAATTGTTGTCAGTGCTCCCTAAGAAAGCACAGAAGTGGTGATATCCTATAGACAACACTGATCCTCAGGAGTTGAATAGAGTCTTCTTGAAACTTGGACGCAGAGAAGTATAGGAAGCTGGACCATAAAAACATTATGTGAAGAACAGATCCACTGCATTTAAAATGACACAGGAGTACAAGGCACATTTCTAAACAATAGTTCCAAATAAAATATATTGTTTTATCAGACTGTGTTAAACGGCCAAGAAGTCCAAAAATCAGAGGTAATATGAATTTTGCTATATTTATATAGAGAAAAAAGAATATTAATTACTCAGTAATAACATTAATGTAATCTAATGTTCAGAATTATATTTTTTGATTGCACCTGACACAGGTACAACATTAATTTATATCTCATGGTTCCCAAAACTGATTTATCTAAAACAGTTTGGTAAATGACTGTGCAATAACATTTAAATAAAGTTTACATGACAGTAACTAAAATTTGTTTGACCTAGAGTTTTAATATTGTGACATATTTTCTTTCTTGCACAGTACTCATTTTCCCTTTGTAACAGATACATTTAGTCACATATTATTTAATTATGGAAGCTCTTCTTGTAAAATGATTAATGCAAGTATTACAATAATATTGGTTAATATAATGCAAAAACAGAAAAATAATGGTGTTTATAGTTTTCAGTTATATAAGAATTGTTAAAAGCAGTTTTCAATCAGTTTCCTTCAGATTATAAAGTATTCATCCATTTGTTATATAACTCAGATTAATGATATATATATATATATATATATATATATATATATATATATATATATATATATATATATATATGTATATATATATATATATATATATATATATATATATATATATATATATATATATATATATATATATATATATATATATATATATATATATATATATATAAATACATATATGAAAAATAAATAAATAATGGCTAATATGGCAGGATGTCATGCCTAACCTATCAACATCCCAGAAAGCCACCTTCAAGACCAAGCCCCAAGGGTCTGAGATTTAGCTAACAGCATGGGTGATAGAGTCATTGCCCAAAAGATGCCCATCCTTGGGGAGACTACTTAGTGTATTGCATTAAGGAGATTGATATGGCTATAATTTTTAGTAGTCTACCACATAGCTGGAAAGTGGCAAGCATGCATCTTCATTTAAAGATTGAAAACTATTGTGAAATTAAAACAAAGATACTCAACAGAATGCTGCTTGTATATATTGGTTTTGTACTGCAATTACCATGGTAAGTTCTCGATTTCTACACATCATTAAGCTTTTTTTATGGATCACTGAAGAGTGGAACAATCATTGGTAAATCCAGAGAAGTAGGAATGCTGGGACATATACATGAATGCTAACAGGATAATGAATTAATGAACTGATACCAGCTTTATATGTAAGATTCTTAACTATCAAGGGACATAAAAATAGTCATCAGTTACCCAAATAATGAAAATAAAATGTTATACTAAAAGCAGTCCTCAACAACATATAGGAAACTAGGTTGCATATGCATGTAGGGCCTCTATATAAGGAACTACTCATTAAATTAATTATCAATGTTTTTGAAATGCTATATCTTATCCAGAGTAAAATATTATCTTAACTCCACAGCTCTTACCCACTGAATACCTCTTTTATATCATATTATTCATTTACATATTAAATAAGAGGCTGTTCTGCAGACACAGACAAACATATGAAGCTGCTAACAGAGGACCAATTGTTTACAAATAATGTTCACTTCCACTAGCCCCTAAGTAGCTGCCTGTCCTCAACATTTCTGGTAAGTATAACAAGAATTCCTGAATCACTGTACCAACCTACACTGCCATTGTCATCTACTTCAGTTTCATTAAACTGGCCTTTATTAAATGCACCGTCATAAAATACATAACAAAGAAAGACACTTGTTCCAGTCCACATCAATAAACACATCACACAAAATGACATTTGATGACCTTTATTAAACTTCCATAAACATAACTTTGTTAAACAATATTTGTTAATTACAACTGAAACATAGTAGAGTTGATTTTAATTCCAGCATAAACATCCATGGAATGTTAATCAGGACACCATGGCCTTGCTTATCCTGACCCAGTAAGCAGCATCCATGCCTCCACTCACTTACTTTACTTATGAAGCAGCGTCCCACCACTCACTTCATTTATCATTTATTGAATTACACATCCAACCAAATAAGCAGCATCCTTACCTCCACTCACTCGCTTATTTATTTATCAAGCAGCCTCCAACTGCTCAATTTCCTTTCCCAACTCATTAAAATGAACATCCAACACCAGAGGGAGAACAGAAGAGGGCAACCTGTTACTCTTCTCCACCCACCGGCCTGACCAGGCTGTTCCCCCTCTCCTACCAAAATTCAAACCTAATCGTTTATTAAATGGCATTAAACCAAACACCATTCTGTGTACAGCATCCTCTCTAACCAAACTAGGTCTGTGTCACCACCTCCCATATTCCTAACTCACAAATAACCAAAGTAGCCAATTGCCTAAATGGCTAAAATTAAACCCCAATTCCTCTCCAATGATTAAGTAGTAAACCATAACCTCATAATCTAATATTTATTTATTTATTTATTTATTTATTTATTTATTATCATTTGTTAATCATATTAGTCCAGCTGAGCCAGGTGCCCATTTTCAGTGGAGACCCGAGGAGAAAAGCTCCAGATAACAGTAACAATGTAACAGAAGTATCACAAAAATATTACAAAGAATATCACAAGAAATAGCTATTATTACAATGTTATAGTTTCAAGCAGCTAAACATTGAGGAATTGGAATTACTTTTTTATACAGTTTTGTACAAAATTGCAGAAAAATCAGGCACATAACATAATATAGTTCAAAGTGGCAAAAAAATTATACGTAACAGCTGGAAAACACATTGTTTATCAGTATTTACATGAAACAGGGAGTAGGTAGAGGAAGTAAAAGAAGTGTTATGAGACAAGTTGAAAAAGAAAGAGTGCTTAGACTGAGGTAGAAGAAATTAGGAAGAGAGTACTGTAATATCAGGTAGGAATTTGACATGGCCAGAACCAGATGTTTAGTAGGTAGTTTTTAAGATCTTGGGCTTTATGAGGGTACAGCTTATGTTAAATGGAAGGGTATTCCAAGAATGAGCCACAGAGAATATATAGAGGGACTTGCCTATATTTCAAGCAGGTTTGTAAATGTGTAAAAGATGTTTGTCTGATGTGCGAAGCTGATGTGCGGGGTTATAGGGGGATACAATGTTAGAGATGGAGGGACAGGAGGTGGGGTTATAGAGTGTAGAGTGTGTAATGTGTAGCTGTAGAAGAAGTTGTTTTTGAAATTTGGCCCATAATAAAGACATAAGAGCGAGACAATGGTGGGAATTATATGGTAGATCGGTGGTGAACCTAGCTATTTTGTGGTAGGATTGTTCTAATTTAGAGAGGAGAGATGACTGAAGGTTTGTAAGGACTGGGGCTGCATAAAGAGGACAGGGTAAGAAAAGTGATGTAGCAAGAGCGGGTATAGTGAAGGGACAGAGTAGTTTGTGATTACGGTACACACATCCAAGTTTTTGATTTGTTTTTTTTTATACACTGGATGATGTGAATGTCAAGGTTTAGCTCGTCATCAATAGTCACACCAAGTAGTTTAGTAAAGGGTTCAGGTGTGATGATAGTGTTGTTTAGAGAGATAATTGAGAAGGAAGGTTTAAGGTGTACCATTGTTTTAGGCAGGAAGAGTAAGAGCTTAGTTTTTTTGGATTTAGTATTAGTTGGTTTTCTGCAAGCCAGGTTTTGACTGAGGTAAAGGTGTCTTGTGTATTGGCAAGAAGTTCTGGAAAGTTTTGGGTGGTGATGATAAGGGTTGAATCTCTGGCATATTGTAAGATAGTAGAGTGCTTGGTAGTGGAGTTTAATGTGTTTGTAAAAATATTGAACAAGAGGGGACCCAAGATAGAGCCTTGCTATATATAACCTCCATATATTGGCTACACTTACTTAACTACCAATAGTAGCTTCACCAGGTTTACCAGGTCATTACCTGTCAAATAAACCTCCAAAACACTAAACCCAAGGCAAGTGAAACCACCAGAAAAATGTACCACCAGATGACTAAGCCCAACATCACCCAACAACACAAGGGCAATGATATCTCATCATGACTAAATGTCTCCTCTTTTCCTCCCAAAGGATATACCAATGCCCAAATTGAGATTTCCTCTTCTAATGGAGCTTTTTTTTTTGAATCCACACCAGAACAGCATACCATCCAAACTCAAGAAGCCCAATGACTGAAACAAAATGTCTAATTGCATGCCCTTTCTCCTCCCAATGGATATACTAATGACCAGACTGAGATTTATTTTCTAATGGTTCATCACTAATAATCCTGCCATCAAACCCAATATTATAAGACAAGAAATCACTTGGTAACCAAGACCCCCCTGTTAATGACATCAGTACATCCATGAACAATAAGCAGACACAATGTAGGTCAATGGCCCTCCATAAACCAATGCCAACCCTTGTAACAGATTTACTCTGACAATAGGCAATGTCTGCCAAACATCACACTATCAAACCTACCCTTCCAGCATGAGGCATTGTACAAAATCTAGTAAATTAACCTAACCCTGTCACCCACAGAACTGAAGTAATTGAAGCTAAAAACTCCTTGCCAACTGAAAAGCTCCAACTTGTTCCCAAGCCTGAACCAAATAACTCAATAATCCATCCCACCAATCTTCTAACCCTGGTGGCTGCAACACAATATGACCAAGGTAGCAACAGCCCTTTCATATGCTTTACTTTTAAAAGCTACCCCAGACTCATGCCATAAAACATCTAATCCTTCTAACCCAGCCTAACATGCCTCAGCTGTAAGCATCTAATCCTTCTAACCCAGCCTAGCATGCCTCAGCCAACTGCATCAGCAAATCATACCACTGTCATCTTTACCAAGTGAAAATGGACCCAATTCCCCCAACTTTTCATACTATGCCTGCCAAATTAAAACAGGCTAGAAAGTCCCCTCCACCTCACCTCCAGTAATCCTTGCCCTTTTGACAGACAAGCCAAAAACCTACCCCCCAAAAGTATGTCCAAACTCAATCCTCCTGCCACATTTGCAACTAATACAAGTCCCCCTGACCAGTTCAATGCAGCCACCAAAACTCAAAACCATATTTATTCCACTGCTTGACCTTGGAGTTCCCCTTTGAAACTTTCCTTTCAATGTTATCACCTTCACATCCAATAACAAAACAAACCCTAAACATTTGCTAGAAGACAAAAAAAACATTGTGCCCTGCTTAATCCCTAGAACCTCAGCCTAGTCATTGGAGCATGTACAGCCTACCTGTCCTCAACATTCACATACCTGCAATACCCATCAAGCCCTCCTACTCATATGTATAGTATCCCTTCCTATTAGTCCAAGGAAATGAATAACGAGAAAACTAAATGACCTACCCCTCCCCATTCCTAATCCACCATAACTCCAATCACTACTTCCCTTATATGAAACAAATAATCTTACATAATGTCCCAGCACTCCTTGATTCAATAGAAAATCCTTAAGAAAACCCCTTCATATTATCCATGTAACAAATTAACCTACACAATTCAAGATGCTGTAAACTCAAACTAACCAGCATGTCTTCCCCATCGCTCACTTGTACTGCTGAATACTTTCCACCACATTTCAGACCAGTGTGAAACCTACACAATGTTCATAACAGCAAGGTTGTCTCCTACTGCAACCAAACTGCCCAAGAAAACATAACACCCCGAGGTCCCCTCACGTGTAAGCAGTAACTCAATAAATAAAGCCTTAAACTTTGCTTACTGTTTAAAGCTCCAAATTCCATCAGACTAACGACATCCATGTCAGTGAGTTTGCATATCCCGGTATTCCCCATTCCAAAACCCCTTTTCCCCATATGAGACTTATCCCAGTAAAAGCAAAAGTTCAGATGACCCCCCCCCCCACTGGCTCGGGACAATCCTAATCAATCACCCATAGCTAAACACATGCTTGACCAAACTCCTGACGTGCCTTATCCTTACTAGTCTCCATAGTACTCCCTCACTACACAAACTCTCACACACTAAACTGAGTAGGTAAAATTGTAACAATTTGTGTGACCTTGGTCCGTGCTACTCCAGCAATCAAAAAATACCCTTGCTGCAGCATCCATCACCTGATGAGACCACTTCCTTCAACCCATCGGGTGATACGAACTCTGCGTTGACACCATGTGTGACCCCATTGCATAGCACTCCAGCAACTGAAGCACCCATCATAGCACTACCATCTGCAAAGAAAAGAGAAATGTAAATCATCTGTACTACAAATACATTCAAAGGCAACCCCCCCCATATATGCTCAAGATATTCACCTTCATTTGCTACAACCAACATCCTATTCTCACTTAGCAAAAATAAATAAATAAATTCTTTCTCATGGAGCAAGAAACCCGAGGAATACACTCCCACTAGTGCAATAGTGTATGCTTAGAAAATGGTTTCTGCTCAACTGCCTTAATTATCAGCTTCAATCCTCAGGCCATCCCAGTAATTCATCAGAAGACCATAAACTTTTTGAGGTACCCCACACATTCGAGGCCAGATGTTCACCACCACAGTCACAACATGTTTCCCAAGACCAGGAATCTGCAAAGCCATAAATAGTGAGATAAAATCCAGGCTGTTGTGAGGTGTGACTGGCCTCACTCTTACCACATATGCATAGACTTGTTTGCATACTGATGACTAGGATATGCCTCCCATACAACATGGCTGCAAATACTTAATTAACCTGCTCATCTGGGTACAGGAGAACAATTAATAAGTACAACCGAACTGTGACTTTATTGTTTGGTAACAGGCAATGAAATTTAAAGAAATAGTGACCACCATAAACTGTTAGAGCCAATGCCATCCCAACACTAACCCTGTCACTGATTAAAATACAAGCAATGATAATGTGATTTACTGTTAGAAAGTGGCTACAGCAATGGAAATTGTACTGCATGCCTACTCCCTGAATTCTCATGTATGCCATTATTTAGTGACTGCGACTCATACTTCTCACCTCTTAGAGCAAGAAATCCAGACAAAGCCATAAGCAAAAGTGGGCCAAGGGTCCAAAAGAGGGACACTCAGACATTGCCTCTACAAACAGAATGTGGATAGAATGACAAGCTTTGCATTAGCATGACACTTCGGGGGGCATGAGTTCTGAACTGAAATGCCCCATCCCTTACCATCCCTTACTAACGTCAAGTCTCTAACAAGTTGCCAGTTATCTGCCAGAAAACCACCATTCCATGAAAAGAAAAAAAAAAAATTGGAGGAACTTAGTTTATATAAACCAGTCATGTAGACCTGCATGGATGAATGTAAGCCTTCTGCAATGTAAACTAGAATGCATTTACTATATTACATTACCCAGACGTTAAGGGATCAAAGCATTTCAATTAACAATATGTTTAGTTTCTAAGACATGCAAATGTCTCTTTTTGTTACATCCACAACACATTCTATAGGTGACTCAAGCATTCTGTTTTATAAACCTCTCATGTTTGGTCATGAATTTCAAAAAGTGAATAAATCGTGGCTTTGGCTGTTGGAAAACTTGACATTGTCTCTCTTGTCTATATAACCACACAGTTTTAAGGAAGGTGCACAAGGAAGCATTCTCAACACGTTGGGCGTTATGAGCATAACATGAGGACAACGGTAATATTATTATCTCCAAAACTACACTCGCCAGCTTAAAGCATACAGAATACTTGATACAAAGGACTGATCCCTTGTTCAACGCTCTGCCACACGCACTCTTTTCAGTGAACATTCTACTACTTTTAGATGCCAGTGAGAGATCTAACTTTCTTGTAAGAGAAATAGTGATATTTTTGATCAGCTCATTATCAGATAACAAAATAAGCCGGTGATTTCAAATAGTGTTAACTATCCAAGTATTGCAAAGTAAATCTGTAGCTTGACTCTTCACTGCTGTGTTAGTGTGTTTAAAACTCAGTTTTGCATTCTGTTTAACTTTATTATAAAAATTACACCCTTTTGTGTAAAAATGACTCCAATCCCCACGAGGCATGCACCAACTACAGCATTACCTCAGGAGCTTAAAGCCCACGAAAATATATTTGCAGGGTTATACCACTTCTAAGAAGTGGGGATTGGCACAAGTCAAAAGTTCAATGTTTTGCCTTCAGTAATTTGGAGCAGAGCTGAAGGATAGCTGCTTTCAAGTAAACTGCCAGCAGTGATGCTATTAAGAGTAAAAGACGAAAGTTGATAAAAGAGGTTTTGCATTTGCATGACGAGGTGCCAGAGAAGCACAATTTTATGAAAAATGGACCAAATATGAGGCACAAATCTGTACATTCTGTGAAAATCTGTACAGTTGATAGGTATGATCCCAACAGATTCACAAAAAAGTATGGGAAACATCCGATACGCTCTCCAATCACCCCACAGAAAATGACTGCCCAGACATGATTTAAACAAGTAATACCAACTACCACTGCCATTGCAATGTCCATCTACGAAATGAACCAACAGGCCCCTCACAAATCTCATAATGGACCATAGACCGTAGTCCAATGTCGGCCCTCCTTTTCCTTCCATCAATGCAGTGCAACAGTCTGCCACTAATCCATCTGACCACCCCCATAACAAAATGGTCCAAACCAGAAGAACAAGCCCCGATCCTCTGCAAAGACTCCCACAAGGAAGAGGCACACCGCCCCCACATGCAAAAGTCACTGCAACACCAAACCAGCCAACACCCCACAAAAATGCATACACAGCCCAAACTGCACCTCTTCCAAATGCTGGAGCACCACAGGAAGAAGCCACCACAACCACCAATGAGTCAACAAAGTAAGGACTAAAATGCCAAAATAAACCAGGAGGAAAACAGACATATTAAAAATTACATTGCATTGCACATCTGTGCAGCATTCTTAACAACCATAATGGCCTCCTAGCCCCCAACAAACCAGTCAAAAACCATCCAAACTACCCAAACCTCGAAATCCTTCTTCACCTATCATGAGAACCCCCCCCAAATAAGAACAACAACAAAAAAATATTAATATTACACACCTCCTCTCCATGTACCACCCTTAACCAAAGCCTACCTGTCCACCACATTATTCACAGGTTGTCCTGGATGTAACCTTGCCATATAGCAAGTTCACCTTAACCCAGTTACACTTACATAAAGCCCTTAAGCCCCTCCCTACCCTTACCTCATTCCCTCCCAGTCATCCCTGCTTCCCATTTAACCCGTTCCCTCCACCTACCCTCTTAACTCCCACTAGTATACTTATCTATCCCCACTATGAAGATGTCCCTGGACAAATTGGTTTGTTACCAAACCTCATTTACACTGAACAACCACAAAAGCAAAAACACAGCTTCTTCCAGGGGAGGTGTATTGTCAGGAAATCTTAACAGTTTTATATTTCTTGACCTCTTAAGAGAAACATAAATACAAACGCTTGTGATTAAGTAACCATGTAATTTAGTGGCGATGTAACAATGGAATCATGGAATCAGATGACAGAGTGACGTAATGTCCCATATCCAATCTACTATGGGTGTTGACATTGTGCCTAACTTCTTAAGTTTTTAATGCTCGCAGCAAACAATTTACCAAATCATACATTGTAATACTGAGTATATGTACACATATCTTTATCAATAACAGACACACACACACACACACACACACACACACACACACACACACACACACACACACACACACACACACATACACACACCCATATATATTTCTATATAGACATATAGATATACATGTGTGTGTGTGTGTGTGTGTGTGTGTGTGTGTGTGTGTGTGTGTATATATATGAGCTATATATATATATATATATATATATATATATATATATAAATATGTTTATGGGCCTATATTATATCATCGAATGCTTAAAAAAGCGAACAATGTATATTCGACCCGATGTAAGTGAAAGCTTACAATCTTGAAAGCTCAGAACAGTGATTAAATCGTTGTTCCAAATAAAAAAATATATATATATATATATATATATATATATATATATATATATATATATATATATATATTGAAAGAATACATAAAGTGGGGGGCTTCACCCCCCCACCCCACCAATGTGGGGAGGTGTGCCCTCCACACCTTCTAATTAAATATACCAACTCCGAGATCGCACTACAGTGTGGAAAATGGCAAAATAATGGAAGTGGCCAAGTGAATTCTTTCCCTGGGAAAAAATTTGCTTAAAAGCCACTTCGCTATTTCGCCTTTTTGTTGTGTTAAATTCGGCCAAGTCTCATTCGATAGAATGCGTCTTCAGTCATCTAATAGGAACCCGATATATACATATATATATATATATATATATATATATATATATATATCTATATATATACATATATATATATATATATATATATATATATATATATATATATATATATATATATATATATATATATATATATATATATATATATATATATATATATATATATATATATATATATATATATATATATATATATATATATATATATATATATATATATATATATATATATATATATATATATATATATATATATATATATATATATATATATATATATATATATATATATATATATATATATATATATATATATATATATATATATTCCTACACATGCACACACATTTATTATATGCAATAAACTAAGAAAATGTTTGGCCTTTTTTGGAAAAAGGATGGCAATTAGTCACTGCAGGGGTGGTTCTCAGTTTTCAGGTTGATTCTTTCTATTTTCCTGGTAGTGCTCTTATTTTGAAGGGGACCTAAACCCCAATTTCTTGAGGTCTGCTGAAAGTTACAGAAGTTATCAAAGTTAATATATTGAAAATTTTGAAATCTCAGGATCTGTTTGAGTCTCAAAATTTTTTTATTGATTGCTGCAATCAATCTACTCCAAAAGGACCAGGAAGTATATCTGTTTTTACACTACAATATAAATACACATATATACACACACACACACACACACACACACACACACACACACACACACATATACTATATATATATATATATATATATATATATATATATATATATATATATATATATATATATATATATATATATATATATATATATATATATATATATATATATCTGGGCATGTCTTGTCAAATGCTATTTTTTTGCCAAACTGCTTGAGTACACTAATTGTCAAGTGCGGGAAGAAGTAAATCCTGCAAGACTAAATACAGGTGGGTATTAAAGCTAAAAGTTCTATTTACACTAAAAGTTACATGTGTGTGTGTGTGTGTGTGTGTGTACATATATATATATATATATATATATATATATATATATATATATATATATATATATATACATATATATATATATATATATATATATATATATATATATATATATATATATATATATATATATATATATATATATATATATATATACATATATATATATATATATATGTGTGTGTGTGTGTGTATATGTAGATAGATGCCTACATTACAGTTAGTCATCTGTGTAGCTTCATGGTGTCTGTATTTTGATGCTGGTTGTGCAACTGCAGATTTAGTATTTACAACCAAGGAAGTGTGTAGATGAATCTCCTATTTTGCAGCTGTCCTGGGTTTTAAGGTTCTGCATTTGATTTGTATTTTTGCATCGACCATAAATGTAAGGATATTTTGCTGACATCTGCAGTTCTGTACACTGTTGCAGTTTTATGGTTGTATGCATTGATCCACTGCATAGGTGATTACTTATGACTGATTGTGTGAGATTGACTGTATATATTTTTAATTGCTAATGCATAGACACTCATGAACACGTTAAATAACTGATGCAAAAACATTAATCAAAACTGATAACATTCTAATACCCAGTAAATTAAGAAAAGAATCAAGAGATCCTTTTCCTACATATTACCTATAACCCTAACAATTGTCCAACTCAAATTTGTCTAAAGAGTGATAGTTTTGGGATTCATGAAGTTTGCTCCAGGTGGAGGCATAGCATTGGTGTTTCAACACCAAATATGGCCAGCGAGCAATCCAGGTACTTGCTTTTTCCATGTGCACTACCTGCGGACGCTACGCCAGCACAGCTCCAGGCCCCGGTATGCTAATTGCCCCAGTTGCAGCAGTGTAACATGCAAATGAAGGTATTTAGCGATCCAGGAAGTGGTGTAGGCGTAGTGTAAGCATGCAGAAATGTAAACCGTAAAAAATGGTTTACATTTTTGCAAACATAAAATTGGAGCCATGTCAGCCACCCAAACACATGTATTAATTATATTGTTAATATATGCCAATGGCTAAATATATAGCTACTGGCATAAAAAATGTACAAAATATAAAAATAACATTTAATTTAATTTTTCGCACTATCGCGAAGTTTAAGTGCAGGGCAGCAGTGCGCAAACTGGATTGCAAGAAAAATAGAAAACTATAGAATAAAACTATAGGGAGGGAGGGAGGGTGGCCTAATGGTTAAGGTGTTTGCCTTACAAACACAAGGTGCAGGGTTTGAGTCTCACAAGGGATAATTGTCTAGGCTTAAAATGGCTCGCAAGAGCAACTAGCTTAGTACTAATCTATGAACCTATGAACTGCAATGTAACACATATCATGATTTTGCCATAATAGTCAATGGCAGGCATGTTACACCACACCATGTTGCAAGTGTTGCTCAGGGGCTGTGACAGTGTTTTGCACGGTAGCTAGGAATTAGTAGGCAATGCCATGCACATGAGAGGAGTAATATTGAATCACAGATTTCCCGCTGGTGTAAGGATGCACCTCACAGCATAGCATTATAACACTGAAGTGTGCCCTTGAGATAGAAATGTCATCAAGAGAGGGGTGTGTCATGTTTGCTGTAAGCAGATTGGAGCATTGCTAATCCGGTGTCCCGTAGCTAAGCAAAGCTGCAGGAAAGGGGTGTGTTGAACTGGCTATAGCTTTGCTTAGCTTAGAGCACACAAGGTAACCGAGTTTGCATGTGAACGGAGATTAAAACACGCAGCTGAACCACAGCTGAAACAGGAAGGATATAGGAAAAGAATAAGGAAATGCTGCAGCAGGGAAATTGGAGTACAAATGACTAATTAACACCTAGAAACCTACAGTGGGCCAATGACAACAGCTAACAAGGCTGCAAGCAGATACCCGCAGAGCAGGAAGGGGGGGGCTGTACTGCAAAGAAAACAGTAAAGTATCACAGTAGAAGAAAGCAGATTTGCATTATATCAGCTACAAGACACATTTTGCAACACATGACTGGGTGTGGAAAGTACAAAACAAGAAAGACGGCAGGTGGAGGCATGCCAATAATGGGAGGGGATCCTGGTATAAAAGTGAATTAAAGGGCAACAGATTAATCAAGGCAGGCAAGCATAACTCCACACTAAAGGCCCCACACTTGCAGTACTCACTGTAAAGCCCATATGTAAGATACTCTGCAGCTGGAATTGCTCATACACACCCAATGACATCAGCAGCATACATAGCACAATAGTATAAAGTGTGAAAGCACCTCATACACACTTGTATATTCCCATACACTCTGCACCATTGGTGTATACAGACAGGGAACTTTTAATATGTACATGTTATGGGGCTGTGATAGCTTTGATCCACCAGCATGTGTTGGAGACTGAAGGTGGTGTGGAGGATGATGCTCACAACCACCCCAGGCACCAGAGGAGGAGAAGTGTGTTCAGACCCAGGGTAACCTACCAGGGGCTACATGATCTGAAGATAGTAGAGCATTACAGGGTGGATATGGACTCCATACAACAACTTGTGGAGCTGTGACGGCCATGTTTCAGAACCAGAACAAATAGAGGGGAACCCATCCCAGTGGATATGAAAGTATGTTTAAGCCTGAGAATACTAGCTACAGGTACATTTCAAAGGCCAACTGGGGATATCATGGGGGATCTTACAGGCATCAGCATCCAGGGTACTTCACCAGTTCCTGGATGCCATGTTACTCCATGCCAATGAGCACATATACTTCTCCCAAACGGCAGGAGGAGTTGGCCAGCAATATGCTTCTCTTCCACCATGTGGCAGAATACCCAGCGGTACTGGGTGCAATAGACTGCATACACATACACATCAAGTCACCACCCAGTGAGCAGGGAAGGCACTACATAAACTGCAAGGGATACCCCTCCATCAACTGCCAGGTCGTGTGCAATGCCCAGGGCATTATCATGGATGTGTGTATTGGCAGCCCTGGAAGCTATCATGACTCCCACATCTGGCATGCCTCACAGCTGTATCAGGTATTTGCCAGGGATGACATCCCATATGGCCACCTGATGGGGAATGCTGGCTATGCACTGGAACCGTGGATGATGACTCCAATTAGAAATGCACACACATCCATGCAAGAACACTATAATGAGTCACATGCACAAACCAGAGTCATCATAGAGCGTGTGTTTGGGATGCTTAAATCATGGTTCCGTTGCTTGGACATATCTGGTGGAGCCTTGCAGTACTCTCCAGGCACATGTGCCCACATCTTCATAGTATGTGCCATACTACACAGTATGATCCTGCGGAAACAGCTGCAGCACGGACAGAATGGTGAAGGCCCTCACAGCCCACCACCATTGTCAAGGACCCCACAGGCACAGTAGTACTCAGACCACAAACACCCTGAGCCAGCCCCAGTAGGCAGATGGAGGCATGCCCAGTATGCCCATGCCTTGGCAAGGAGAGAACGTATAGCACACACACTGACAGTGTAGGCACCTAGGGACTGACATCATTCACCACCTGCACACACAGTAAAAATGGATGGCACACACACAAGACTATCTGTAAATTGTCATGTATAGGCAGTCTACTGTATGCATCCAACATAGGCAGCCCTCACCTATTGCACACACAGCTGCTATTGGCACAAGGTAAGTCAACACCTGAGCAGTAAATTAAGCTATCAGCATGTGCTGATACTGTATGTATAGATTCATAGGTTCATAGGTAGGTACTTGGCTAACTGGCTGAGGGCATTCATAAGCCTAGCCAAAATCTGTCAGCTTTTGACACCCCATTGATTAATTAACTGTCCCTCTGTGGAGCAGAGCCAATGGCGAGGTCCCTGGGGTATCTACTGTTCCTCATCCACTCTTCAAGGTTTCTCATGAGGAGTGTGAGTGAGGGGCTCTGTATAATGTAATTAGGGATGCAGTTTCAAAGCATGGTGAGTTGCTGTGACAGGAATCTGTCCCCACAGCATCTTTTAGTTATTGTTGTGGCAAGGTTTAGCTCACTACAGCATATGGCTCACTGTGACATGGATTCCCATAGGTGGAGCATATCCATTAAGCCTGAGTTGGACATGGCTTTGTTGGCCAGCAAAGATCATCTCTGAGTAAACAAGATGCCACTGAGTAAAGCAGGAGTTTATTCAGTCTGGCTGCATAGGACATATGTTTGAGGCCAGTAATCCTCTTGGCGAGGTATGTTCGTGGACCTTCCAACTGTCGAAAGTGTCTTCTGAGGTACATCCCAAATGGGTTATTATACTCTATGATGGGACTGATGAGTGATGAATAAAGGGGCACTATAACCTCAGTATGTCTGGATGCGAACCCTTTAGTAATCGGATGGCCTACATAGAAGGATGTCCTAACTACTTTGGAGATATTATTGTCAAAGGAGAGATCATTATCTACCTTAGTCCCCAGATACCCTATTACCTCGTCTGTATTAAAGTGTCTGCCACTTATGTGTTAATATGTGGGTGTTTAGTTTTCCAAAATGGAGTGACCATGCAGTTTGTGGCACTTAGCTGTAGTCCATGACATTGACACCCTGTGTCAGTTTCTGTGAGGCCCTTTGAAGGATGTCTGTGTCAGCTGAACTGTCAATTATGGCTCCCAGTTTGCAGTCATTGCCAGACATGGTCTGCCATAGTCCACCTATGTTTGCCTGTACCTCTGAGAAGTATATGCCAAACAGTAAGGGTCCCAAGACTGAGTCCTGTGGGATACCAGTTGTGACTGGTTAAGAGTTGGACCTGGAGGCTGCTAGTCTTACCATGTAGGTTCTGTGTGTAAACCTGTTGGCAACCCATCCTGTGATGTATGGGTTTATGTACAGGTTGGTGAGGTTATCAATAATACCTGAGTGGGGAATGGTGTCAAAAGCCTTGGCGAGGTCCAGGTAGTATGTGTGAACCACCTCTCCCCTCATCTAATGTTGTGGCGACTGTCTGTAAGATGTCAAACAGGTTCAATAGGCATGATCTGCATGCAACCTAGGTGACCTGGGTTGGGTCAAGTGTTTGGAGGTTACCAATGTCTTTGTCAATGAGTGCTATGAGGATGCACTCCATAGCTTTGAAGACCAGGCTAGTCAGGCTTATGGGGTGGTAGTTACCATGGTCAGTTGTATTTCCACCTTGGTGGAGTGGAATAACTGTTGCTATGCACCATTGTAAGGGCATGTAGTCTGTGTAGAGGCTGAGGTTGAAAAGCTTAATTAGGTGGGGGGTTGGTTTGTCTTGTAGTGTTTGCAAGATGCAGACTGGGACACCATCTGCCTCCATTGATGCTGTGTTTTGCCATCTGAGAGGACCATTTCCACCTTTGTGTCTCTGATGGCTGGGAAACTGTTCTTTCTGGGTATTGTTGTGGGCTCTTTAGGGGGTGAAGTTTGCACTGAATGTATCTGCAAGGATGTTGGCAATATCCGTACGGTCAGTATATTTTTGTGCTATATTGCACCGGCACAGTGCAAATCTGTGTGTTACCACTTAGACCTTTGACATAGCCAAAGAAGGCTTTGTGGTTATTTTTTGAAATCCTGCCTATATTCCTGTTGATGTTAGCCTTTGATGATTTCATGAGGGACCTCTGTTTCTTACTAAGACTGGTCACAGATGTCTGCCCTTCATGGATGTTGATGATTTTCTGGACTACTGTCCTACTTTGGTTGTATAGCCTGTTTATTGTAGGGGTCCACCAGACTGGTGTCCTTGTCTAGGAGGAGTGAGTCTAAGTTTACCAGTGATGGCACGATCCATACATCCTTGTAGGTGCTTATAGAGTGCATTTGTAAATCTTTCTGTATCATGAGCAGTGTTTTCCCTTAGTGTGGGGGCTGTGAAACCTCCCACCCCTGTCTTTAGTAGTGTGAATTTAGCTGTAGGAAAGGTATTCACTGTGGTTTCCTTGGGTGGGGGAGAAGGTTGAGTGTGGAAATCATCAGTGAAAAGTCCATGGTCAGATCTAACCAGTGACCGGTTTACCTCTGCTGTGGTGCACCTGTTGTCCATGTTGGTGATTACCACTTCTAGTATGTTTCCTCCTCTCATTAGGGAGTTTACCATCTGACACAGGGCATATGAGGTGATAAATTCCAGGAAGCGCTGGGCTTGGAAGTGAGTACTCGAGCATGTTTCCCAGTTAATGGTAGGGTAGTTGACATCGACCAATACCAGGGTATTTGGTAGGACTGTCATGTTTTCCACTGTCTATAGGTAGGAGAAGTAGTGGTCCTGGTTCATGGAGGGTGATCTGTCGCAGGCCACAGTTTGCATTGCAGTTGTGGCTGATGTTAGCTGCACATGGATGATCTCAGAGGTATCATGCTTCCCCACTAACCTGGAGGTGTAGGTATCCCTGATGAATATGGATACACCCCCTCCATGTCTGTGTCAGTCCATGTTCTGTGGCCAAAATGTGTGGTATGGGTTGTAGTCCGGTAGTGCTTGTGTGCTCTCAGGGGCCTTAAAACATGTCTCAGTTACTGCACATATGCCGACGTCCATACGGAGGAGTGCATGCATGTTGTGATTACAACCCCTGGTGCTGAGTAGCATAACCCTCAAAGATTCCGCTATTGTGCTGTTTACAGAGGTGGGAATCACTTTTGAGACTAGCCTAAAAAAAGGCACCATGGGTGCGCCAATAGCCTTGGCCAGTATTCCAAAGCCTAAGGCTAACACATGCAAGCTGGTATGGTATTGTTGCATGCATGTTACCCATCTGTGCTTGTTTCTCATCTTTTCTATAGGTAACCTATCGGTAAGCAATAGAAAGCCTTAAACTTATACAAGTCTTCTAGCTTCCAAGATAGGCTTTTGGAGTGATTAAGTATCAGTGTTCTGTATGTTCTTGCTGTACTTAACTATTTTCTGACTACATTGTGATTTTTCACTGTATATTGTAATCTGAAAACTCTCTTTATTCACATATTATGTCTGTGATGGCCTGCACTTTAGAGGTTCACAGATAGGTAGTAGGCTATCTGCCCAAGGGCATTTAGAAGCATAGCTACAGTGTGTTGGCTTTCTCTGCACGATTGATAAAGTAACTGAGCCTCTTTCAAGCATAGCCAATTAAGTGATTCCAGGCAGAGTTGCCGGAAGCTGTTGAGGACTGGGGTGGCAGAAGGTGATGGGGCACTTAGTGATCTAAAGAGGGCATGTTAATGTGAAACATCAACACCATTCAATTTCCCCAACAGGTCTTGCAGCTATAAAACTGGAGGGGCTTCCCCACCCCCTGGCTGTATGGTTCTCAGACACATGAACCCAGAGGTGTATATTCTGTTACCCATTCACACATCAAGGTTTCTCGTGAAGTGTGTCAGTGAGGGGCTATGCCTAATGTAGTTAGGAATTTAATTTATAGTCTCTCATTTCATTTGTTATGTTTTTTTTTCAAGAGTAAGTGAAGCTCCGTGGGTTTGGGCGGCTCCGCCCTTTGCTTAGCCTAGCTTACACATAGAAATCATCTAAATAGGAAATAAGCAGAAGCAATATTAATGTCAATAGTGTAATGGTTACAGCATTTGCATAGTATCTGTGCATTCCTGGTTCAAATCCCAATAAAGTCAGAGATGTTTTTCATGTTAAAAAGTATACCTTAACCACAGCTTATATATCTGGGTAGTATTCTTCAGTATAATAAATATTTGAAATACCCATGTGTACAGGAGGGTAAAGTCAACAGTGAATGTAATGTCATGTAAGCACATAGTGAGATGTTATTTCACTGAAATGTATATATCCTGAGTAGTTAGCAGATGTGGCCGTGTATGCTCACACAGGTTATAAGTTTTAAAGTTTAACTGCTGCTTTAATGTTGCACAAACACTTTTAAACATGCTTGCAACCTCTTAAATGAGCCTTATTCTGGAGTAAAACAATTTTTTAAAGCATTGCAGGTGTTGAACCCTGGACCACACACACAATAGTTATGGGACTTAGCACTAAGCCATCTGAGCTGTATACATCTTTCATGGTATTTACACTACACATTATACTATTGGCATTCTACAGTACTGACCACAAATTGGACAGTCACTTTGTGTACATACGTACAGTACATTGTAATGTGCTGTAGTTTGTGAATCAACATGTACAAGTCTACATATGTATAACTGTTACAAATGAATACTAAATATATATGTATGCATATATATATATATATATTATATATATATATATATATATATATATAATATATATATATATATATATATATATATATATATATATATATATATCCTTATATATATATATATATATATATATATATATATATATATATATAATATCGATGAACACACTTTGTGACACAGAAGCAATACAAAGGAATTGAAGTGTACACAGAACACATGCAGCTCTGCTATTATAACTATTAATATTAACTTAATTCACCATAGAAGGATGGTTGTTGTGTATGTGTAGATTGGGGTGGGGAGTGGAATGATGGGCAATGAAATTATGCATCAAGGAGAGCCTGGGTTGGATGTTCAATAAGTGAACTGGAGGGGTATACATGGAGTATGGGGACAATATAAAAAAGAAACAAAACAAGAACCATTCTCATCCATAATACACCCTGTCAAATCACATTGCAACATTTAATTCCACAAACATATGAACATTAACATGTATCATACATATGTACACCAACTGACTGTCACATTTGTTTTCAGTAGTGAGGAATGCCTGTAGTAAAATGTATATTCTAAACACCATAACATTTGTACATATCTCAGATGCCTTAGTAGTAAAGTCAGTGACTGTGGTGTTCATGGTCCTGGGTTCATGACCTGCAAGGGCTGTTAATTTATTTTGAGGGCCAGAATAAGGGCTGTCGGATGCAGGTTGATTAAAGCACTTTTAAGCAGTTGTAAGTGGTTTTGCATGAGTTTGCATGATGGAAAAGTAGCGTTTAAATACGGTTAAGCGGATAAGCACTTCACAGGTTTAACCTTTGCTTAATGCTGTGCAGACCATGGGCAAACCCACTTACAACCACTTAAATGTGTGTTAATCATACTTTCCCTACCCGTGCCTGTTCTGAGAGGTAACATAATAACCACTTATAGGATTAGAACCTGCAACCATGTATACCATCCTCAGAGCAACCTACAACTAAGCTACCTGGGATGTACCTATGCCAGCTGTGTATTCAGACATGTTAAAACACAAAAGGGAGGATTGTGTGGAAATAAGACAAACAGCCTTGTACCCAATAAAAGGTGTATGCTATATATACTATATATATATATATATATATATATATATATATATATATATATATATATATGTATAGAGGGAGAGAGAGAGAGATACATAGATACATGTCAAAATATAGAGATATACATATATATGTAGATATATAGATAGGTTAAAAACATGTACCCATCTATGGAGGTACATATAAACATATGCAATAATATATATTATATATCTATATCTATAGCATATATATATGTATATATATATATATATATATATATATATATATATATATATATATATATATATATATATATATATATACACACATACATACATGTGTGTATACAGCATCTAAATTGTTCATATCTGAGTATAACATGGACCATACCAATTACACATTCTGCCACCCCCAAACAATATGAACATAACATATAAAGAGTATATGGCAATACACTATTACAAATATGTTCTATGAACATGAGACAAATAGGGTTAGTCACCAACACAGCTACAATGACTGCAAATATCCATGACAGAAATACACAGACATCTTTCATGTAGCAAAACGTTATTACATTCTGATGTAGTGCCAAAAAGATTCAAGGACTAACAATACCTGCATGCTATACAGGAAGCATTTAACAGTGCCTTAATGAGTCAGCCTGCAATTAACATAGTATTAGTCCACTAAGGGATAGGTGTTCACATAGGGAAAGAACCCCCACACACATATAGAATATGTATAAAAGCAGTTCTTACACACCTGCATCTGCTATGTACACCCACCAACATCTCCCCACACCCACACTAATTACAAAAATACATACTGTCATACCATAACCAATTATTCACCCACTGTATGACATCTGCTGAAACCTTAACATACCTGGACAGAGACACACTAACATGGCCCTATGTGAAATTGTTTCTGTTATACAATGGAACAGCTGCTGGTGTTACAGGGTTTGTTTGAACTAATCCTGTTTCAGAGGATTGAAAAGTAATTACACCAGGAAGTATTACCAATTACTGATTATCAGCACAGTATGATACACATTTACATCAAACTAAAGATGTATGGTGAGCACACTGTAAACCCCCTAACATTATATGCATAGCCATACAGCCGTGAGCTGGTCAAACATCCTGGCCAGACTGAAACATATGCAGAAGTATTATATTAAGAAGTATTATATTATAGAAGTATTATTAGAAGTATATAGTGAAGTACAGACAAACCCTGCACTAGTAGCAATGTTCAGAAATATAACAGCAGTACTCACATGCAGACCAAATCTTCTAGGCATTATGTATAATATATTTCTGTTTGTCTCCATACAGCTGTTGCAATATATTTCAAATAACACTTCCAGGCTGTCTTCCTCACAAGTAAAGCAAAGGGACAACACCCAAGTGGAGAACTCAAGTATGCTCCATCGTTGCCATGGTATTGGCTAAGGGAGTAGCTGCACAGCTGATGTGTATGTAATTAACTACTGTAGAACACCAATTGGTGATCAGGATAGCACATATTACTGATCTCTAACTATAAAAGGATGCCTTGTCACACATTCAAATCATCTGTATCTACCTGCAGAATAGTACAAAATACCCAACAGAAGATCGAAACACAAACCAAAAACAATTACTATACCAGTCAATAACACCTCCAATTACTATATGTATACCATTTAGTATGTCTGTATGCAGTACCTGTTCTGTAATAATTACAGTGTAATCAATTCATATAGTTGAAATAGCTATCTTGTAGCAATGCATTGTTGAGCAGTAGTAATAATTGCAGTATTCTATATGTGTACTGCTGTAGGGCACAAGGCAAACTCCTCATACACCACAAGGGATCATATATATGGGCTTGGAATTCACCAATTCTTTTCCAGCCACTGTCAGTGTCAGGGTTGGTCCAACAAGTATGTGCTTTAACAGTGGATAGTATATGTTGATATATTGTAACAGTAGACATATGTATGGGTGTATTAGTGAGGTGAACATGACAAAGGTGGGCTTACTGTGCAAATATGATTTTCATTGTGGAATATTGTGCCAATAACTGTGTAGTGTACAGTATTTTAGGCAGATCTGTATTCCATTTTACATAGCTTTTCTGTTATGTTATGCAAACATTAGTTATGTCCATTGGCGATTACAATACTCAATAACAGGATACATATGACTTGTATTCATCTGACAGTTTAGCAGCATGATAGCAAAGAAAATTGGAAGAGCTAGGTAACTATCCATGCACATAATACATGTAATATCCACCTCACTAGTGTCGTTTGCAAGCAATTACAACTGTGCATGTGTACATGTTATGCAAATGTGTAGTGACCCTTGTTACAGGGCTGGCCCAAATGGCTATGTGCACACCTATATAGAGTGGATATTGAGAGTAGAGACACACTGGTTGAACTTTCAGGTTTGTGTAGCCTAACCTCTCATTGCCAACCTAACAGCCGCTTGCAAACACTGTATGTAAGGTTGTGCACAGTACAGGTAATTAAACAGGTTGCATATCATCTGTAACTCCAGAGTAACATCTGCAGTAGGAGTCTAAGATGTAGGAGACCGCTGCCCATGTGTAATAGCTGCTTCATAGGTGATGGCTTACACTATCTGATTATATCCTGATCATGTTGATAGTGGCAGCAGAGTTTATTGATACTTGATTCGGTTTGGGGAGTGGGTGTCCATGCTCAACAGAGCTCATGATGTTGGTGGATATGTGAGTATATACCCAAAAAAGCATACAGACCTGTTGACACTTGCATCCTCTGTAATCAACTATCAGGATGTGATGTGCTCCTTAGCGGAGGATTGCTGTTAAGGTAGCTACTATGTTTCTGTAATAGCCAGTGTTGTCACGTCCATAACACAAATGTTTGCTTGTAAGCATCACTGTCTAAAACATCTTCATAAGCAATACATAAACTAAATACAGTACTTGTCCTTGTAGTACTGAATGCTCAAAGAGACATGTCCACTAGTCAGCTACTGGTGTTTACTAATGTCAGCTTTGTGTATGTGGCCATCCTGGGGGAATGTAATCTCTATGCCATGTACACTGCCAAACCCACCTAACACCACACCCCACACATTGTCTGAGTTGCAGCTACAGGGGTAAGCTGGAAGGCAGTCCAGTCTACAGCCATGACTGGACTGGACACTCATGAGGTGTCGGTTAACACATGCATCTCATCACCACAACCAACACATACCCTTACCAGAACACAGTAAGGACACCCACACATACCCCCAGAAATCACACACATTCACAGAGGCTTCTAAGTATCTGGCCAAGCAAGAGACCTCCCAAGCTGGAATAGACAGACACCAAAATACAAAACCTGTATGACATAGTTTGTATAATTGTGCCACACCTCAGAACACATGGCCAGAAACATGCGCAACAGTACTAATTTGTGAATGCAAACTCTAGCACTATGTTACACACCAAGCTATATGAGGGCAAACATACTGTCAGCTGCCTGCCTGCCATAATTAGCCACATACCCACACACCCAGACCACCTTTTGAACTATACACATGGCTCTGGCATATTCCATGTTGTTGTGCAGGACCTGTGATGCAGTAGCCTGGACTGCATGGAAACACACATGTAGGAACTGTCAGGTCTTGTAGCCCATGCAGGTATGTCCCAAGGCCTGGTTAGTATTCTGCCATTGGCCAGAATGATACTGCAGTACAGGGATAAAAGGATTGTAATCCACAATTGTCTCATGTACTGGTGTAATTCAAAGGGTATCCAGTATCTCTCTGCCTGGGATAACATGGTTGACAGACCATGATGCTTTGCCAGACAGGGCCTGCACCTGTCACCCCTGGGAATCTGGATACTGACTAGGGCTCATGGTTCCCCTATAGTGCCTTCATCATGCAAAGTTCCAGTGAAAGTCCACTGCTGTAACAGGGACAGCCAAGCAATAAAATGTGGGTCTCTCTACTCAATGATACATTTCAGAAACTCAAAATGGACTCACTTACTTTAATCCTTAACATGGAGAACATATCTGTGCAGTGACTGAGATATGGCTCATCGCTCCGGAGTGCACCCCTGCATGACCATGTTATAACACATACCTCACCTCTTGGCCATTATCCTTTAATTGAAAACATGGGCCACAGGTGTGTCCATATTCCTGAAGGATATGTACACCCCCACTCTAGTTGCACTTGCATAACTTCAGATGCAGTATGCTGAGCAACTACCTTTGTGCCAAAGTGGAATCCAAATTGCACCTTGCGACAGATAACCCACCATGCCTCAGAATTCCTGACTGTCATATTGTGCTGTAATGGGGAATATTAGGTTTGAGACAGAAAACCATAATAATGGCTACTCTCAACTATCCCATTATGAACTGGGGAGACTTTTGTACCAACACCTGTGCTCAATGCATGTTGGATTTCATCAACCCTAATGACCTGGATCACCATAGTCACACAAACAGGGCTAACATTATGCTACCCATAGTCAGTCTCCAAAGCCAATGTTATGCTTCTTAAGAGCGAAGTGGTGACTGTCATGGCACCCATGCAGATGGACAATGCATGTGCAAATGCTGAATCCTACACAAATGCACTTTAAGCACTCACATAAGTGCAGTGATTGTGCCATTGAAACAGAACCAAGATTCAACCAAACACAAACAGGAAGGCAAACTGGTGATACCCTGCCTTAAACTGTACCACATAAGGTAGTAACTGTTGTAAGAGTGAACACACATGAGTGGAGATGATCCCTGGTCAGCCTCAGTAAGATACATATGCACCATATAAAGCCACACAAAGCTACTGTGAAAATAATCAGCCACATATTATGTGGCCAACCACAGAGCATTTTATAGCTGTGTCATGAATCATAATGGCAACAACAAAACCTGCCATGCTTCACAGCACTATGGCATGAGAGGTACTGCATCTACAGAAATAACACCTGTTCATCCAGATAGGGTCTTGGATAACCTAAACCCACACTCACCTCCCCCTCCAACAGGTACACATATTTATATATCCATGTATACTATAGATCCCCTGTAATAACAACTATGCAGGTACAAGCTGAACTCTGTAAAGCCATACATACAGCTTGCATGGGACCTGTCAACATCCCAGGGTGTATCCTACACAAATGTGAGAACAATTTGCTCTCCACATACACATCATGTTCAATCATAGCTTCATGTCAGGCTGTGTACACACTGAATGTTACACAGCAAACGTTATCACACCCCACAAAGGGGGAGACACCGCTGATAATGGGAAATAGTGCACTACTCCCCTGCTGAGTCTGGTCTGTAAGGCCATGAACCTTGATCAACTTATTTGATGCAGTCAGTACAGATGTAGATGACAGTAAGGTTGACTCACACAGCATATCATGACCTTGCCAGGTCTTAGCACACCATCCCCCATTCTGTGTTCCAGCTACACTCAGTAAACTAGGTGTATATTCCTATGTCACAGGAGTGGTTGGCAACTGGACTGCTGGCAGAACCAACATTACAGAAGGTGTCTGACTAATATACGCACATCCAGCCAATGGCAGTTACAGTAATACAGGGTTAATCCCTGGTACTCCCCCTCATTATTATCTATACCACACGGACTAATTCAGAAGATATCTGCCTATTGAAGTTTGCAAATGACTATGAACTAGGAGCAATAGTTGACTCAATGAGTGCTGCGGGCAACATACAGAAAAGCCTTTGTGGGTCAGATGTGTGGTGTGTGACGTATGGCCACAATTTGACAGCTAAGTATTTCATTGTCATTCCCTATGTTAAAAACCCTGTACCCATGAACTATCATCTAGGCAGCGGTCACCATAATGGAAACTGTGTGTGTATGGGATTCAGCTGGAAAGTAGTCTTTCCTTTGATAGTTACTTTACCACACCAGTCAGGTAGTCATAAGTAGCACCCCTAATCATGACAGGGTGCCATCCATGAATATAGAGATCTTTGTTCAGCCATAATCAACATTCAAGTGACCCATAATAGATCACATATTTTCTTTAAGGGTTATTGGCCATGTTCAGATGGCCTACACAGGCCTTCTCAATCCCTAGCTCCACTATGTAGCAAGATGCCTACCCTGAGTAAAGCCATGTCCAACACAAATATGTTGCACATGCTACACTTACACATACTTAATGGACATCCACCTTTCTAGTACAAGGATCACAACATGCCTGACAGATCCCTGTCCCATACACTTTACATGCTCCTGCCATACTATGCATCCATGTCCAGCAAATCTGCACATTGCCCCTCTTTGAGACATGCTGTGATGACTGCATGCAAATATATCAGTAACCCCGTGGATCAGTTATGTGGCACTGTTTGAACTGGCCACTGTAACTTAACTGTCTGTTGGCTACAGCTAGGTAACATTTCAGCCTAGGCTCATAAATGGCCCAGGGCATATAGTCTACTAATTCACTATGACCATACATGCTATAGTTGATATCCACCCCTGCAAATACTATCAAGCTAGCCACTGTCCCATGTGTTTCACATGTGCAGCACAGGTAATACATGGCAGGATGCTAAACTGCTCTACAGTGCCATGTAGATGTATATGGCAAAACACATACATGTAAAACTTTCCATGAGCAAGTCTGCAGGGTCACAGGTCATGTCCCTTAAGGCTGTGTATGACTATATATGTGACATATACACAGTATTAAGGTTTATTGCATTAATGTGAACACATCCAGGCATGTGCTGATAGGTAAAGACACCAGTACAGGCAAACAGACATGCCCAGATCAACACAACATCCCCATGGAGTATGAGCAATGTCATCACTTGACACACACAGATATGGTGATAACATCAAATCACCAGTATGTGTCAAATGTGTGTGAGTTAAACATGTCAGTGGTGTTAGTGTCATGTAGATTTGCAAAGACATATTTGTAATCTTAATATATGTGATACACATGTATGTTCAGCTGTACTTCTGTACTTCTCTGTGAGTTACTCTAACCTTTCTCCATAATTATGTCTTCCAGGTATGCCGCGTGTCAGGCTGCCACCATACATCTACTTGGAGGATGAGGTCCTCATTCCATACCTCCACAAAAACCATGTAACACTCCAGCCATGTGCCACAGAATGCACAGCAGTGGGATGCCCAGTGGGAGGAACTGCACAGGAGGGTAAATGATGTTAGCGGACAGAATTACACCTATCAGCAAGTGCACCGACACTGCACCAACATCATTAGATGGGAGAAACAGTGTGCAAATGCAATTGCCAGGGAACAAGATGAAACAGGCGGGGTGCCACTCACCCAGCCCCCACTCACACGTACCGAGGAGCTACTGGCCAACCTGGGGACACCTGCAGAACTCCATCTACAAGCTTTAGCTGATATTGTGGAGGTGGGTGTCTCACAATCGCTGAGCCTGGAGTTGCCTGGTAAGACACTACTGCACATATAACACAACTATATTTCATATAGTTACATGTGTTACTGTACAATATATAATGTAACATCATATGCAAGGCATGTATGCACACATGCCACATACCATAGTTTGCTACTCTATGTATGCACAGATGTGCATACTCCATAGTGTAGTCTATTGTACTGGCTTATGTGCTAACATGCACATTGCACCCTGTAGCTATCACAAAGGTGTGGATAATGATCTTACTGCTGTGACACTCCTATTTAGGTACCTCTGGTGTTTCGCAGCGACAGCAGCCTGTTGCAGGTGAGATTGTTATTATTTATCAGGCACGATAATGCACAGATCATATTAATTACATGCTGTTTGCCATGTGGCCATTTAACACATGTACACATAATGTATGGTGGCCCTGTTAATATATACAGGTCAGACCTACAATACATCACAGTGGTTACCCATGTGGAATAATTGAAGACAATATAAAACACCTACACTAAACCTTACAAACTATCATTGCCAGATGTGTGGACAGCTGTGAATACAATGGTGGAGGTGGGGAATACAAACAGTACTATACAGAAAGCATATGTGTGCACACACTCTAAATGTTTTAGAGCTGGAGTATGACCAGCCCACATGGTTCACCCTTGTGGATTATACCCTTGCTATGAATGTCACATAATGTAATGTGCAATCTGACATGTCCATGACATTTAGTGGGCTGACTGCAACAATGCTTAACTATCCTGCAAAACATGATAACTCTCATCCCAAACATACCACCCCTTGTCTGCATAACACTGTCCTCAGTAGAGCATATGCCATCTATGGGTTTATGTCATATGGGACAAAACTGACATGTGAAATATATGCCCATCACAACCATTGGACAAAACATGTTTACACATGGCCATGGAGGATGGGCAGAGACGTAAAGCAACACATGTTTACACATGGCCATGGAGGATGGCCAGAGATGTGAAGCAACACACACAGTAGAAGTGATGTACATTTGTGTACTCCCTGTTGTACATTGGCCCGACACAATACAACTATGGCCTTTGTGTAATGGTGATATTGCAGATGTGAAACACTAAACATCATACAGGCCTGTGCACAGCTTGTGTAGGCATGACATCAAACCACCACATAACATCTCTTGAACATCATGAGTGTGGCATGACATAAAATCATTCACCTATACAGTATCCAAATACATATATGTGTTGCACAACATATACATACAACCACATCAGGCCACAGATACAGTACATTCACCTTGTTGGTGTTAGACATCACTGTCATGCTTGCTTCTCATATGTGTGAGGTACACAGATGGCATGTTGGACATGGAGTACTGCTACATTAGCCATGTCTGAGCATAGTTGCCATGCATCAGCATAATGGTTGCAGATGTGCAGGGGTGTCATCTGTATACCCTTCAGTGACCTGCGTCACACATTTCACAGTAGAGTTTAGTGTGTATGCACCTCAGTGACGTGGGTCACATTCCACATTAGATATGTATTGTATCTGTGCACAGTCATGGCTTTGAACTGTGTCTGTAACTCACACTGTATAGCAATAGTGAAGCCACATGATGCTCCACAATGACTATGCACATAAACTCAATGTGCAGTATGTCACTGTATATCTGTAGGGTGGACTGACAACATTGCATCAGCTGAAGGTCCATGTTAGTATAACACGTCCCTGCATTGGGACACCATTACCTCAGTGTATATTTGAAAGGACACCATTGTGTTAAACATGTATGCATGTCATTCAACATGTCAGCAGAAGACATGTCATACTGCATGTGATTGGCAAGGACATATGCCACACATCAGGTTGGTGTACTGTTAACCAGTGCAGGTCCATGGCACCATTGCAAAGTAGGGACAGCCATGTCAACCCTGTGTACAGCCCCATGCACATTGTCTGTGGACTCAGCTCAGGGGTAAGCAGAATAATGTTGAACAGACATGCACTGCTTTGGAGGAGATATGCAAGCTAGAGCTCAGGCAAACATAATATTCACTCAACATACCCTTCTGCTCATGTCCTCCTCACACATAGGGACAGTGGCCAACACAAAGCATCTGTGGCAGATGTACAAAGGTCAGTGATGGTCTGTTAACATGTGAGGTATGTTGCACAAAATATGGCAGTGAGGTGCAACAGTGCATAGTGCATGCATTGTTTTGGAGGTTTGGGGTATAACCTACTAACACAAATGGTGCAACACAGGAATGTATGCTAACTACTGCTATAATTGTGTAAGGTGCATGCCTTCTGCTATAACACATGCATGCTGTTGTGTGCTACTCAGGGATGTATGATAACTACCACTATAAATGTCTAAGCTGAATGCCTTCTGCCATATCACATGCGTGTTGCATGCCATTGGGTGTCATAGCATGTGTCTGTGTCTGTCTGTGTCTGTGTATGTCTGTGTCTGTTTGTGCCTGTGCCTGTCTGTGTCTGTCTGTATCTGTGTCTGTCTGTGTGTGTGTGTGTGTGTGTGTGTGTGTGTGTGTGTGTGTGTCTGTCCCTGTCTGTGTGTGTCTGTGTCTGTCTGTGTGTATCTGTGTCTGTGTCTGTCTGTGTGTATCTGTGTCTGTCTGTGTGTATCTGTGTCTGTTTGTCTGTCTGTGTGTGTGTCCGTGTCTGTCTGTGTGTGTGTGTCTGTGTCTGTCTGTCTGTGTGTCTGTTTGTGTGCGTGTCTGTGTGTGTGTCTGTGAGTGGCTGTCTGTCTGTGTGTGTCTGTGTGTGTCTGTCTGCATGTGCATGTGTCTGTCTATGTGTGTGTGTGTGTGTGTGTGTGTGTGTGTGTGTGTGTGTGTGTGTGTGTGTGTGTGCATGTATACTGTACTGTATAACTTGTAATGTACAGTTCTTGTTTGCACCTCACCGGTCATGATGTAGGTGCGTTGCCCTCCTGCGGTCCACCTGATGTTAGTGTCCCCAAAGACTCTAGCAGTGCCTACACATACTCCATCACCAGTGGCCATAGAGGAAGGACAGTTGGTGGGTGGTAGCATGGAAGAGGAAAGTGTGGAGACTATGGAAGGTGTGCCTGCACACCATGATCCCAGACAACTGACTGGTGATGTCCCACACAGACATGCGCCCAGCGCTACTCGTAGGAGGACCTCTGGCCAACATACCCCTGCAAGGCATAGCACATCAGCTGGTGTTACAGATGCATGTTTCAGGCTGTAATGGAGGCACAGGCACATGTTGAATGGCACAACAGAAAAGGTCTGAGGCTTCAGAGGGCTGCTGTCCATTCTTTAACTGACAACATGCAGGCAATTGCAAATGCTCACCATCATCTTGCAGATGTTTTGGATAGACGATTGGTTGACATGGTGGGAGTCCTTGACCATGGCATGTCAATCCTCGAGCGTGGAATGTCTGTGCTGGAACATCTGGTGGGAGTGAGGTGTCGAACACATGGACATAGGCCAGCTACATCACCTGTTGAAGGTCTACATGAACATGCTACTTCACATGCCTTCTCCCATAGTGGCGATAGCAGCAGCACTGCAGCTGGTGCTGTGCTGTCCACACCAAGACACAGCAGGCCATGTGCATGTGGTCCTTGATGGTCCCAACAAGGACATGGTTCTAGTGGACATGTGTCATCAGACAGTACCCAATCTGGACCTTTGCCGGGTAGTGCCCATGCAACCCCTGGCAGGCGCAGGTCACGTGGCCGTGCCCGGACACCATGAACTGTGAAACCTGCACTGTACACTCTGCAGCTGTCAATAATACCCCAGTGTAGGCCAGCCACATGCCAGACTTGTGTGCATACATGCACACACACACACACACACACACACACACAAAAGAGACAAATGAGGGGCACCTCAACACACACACGCATAACATCCACACATGCCCATTGAGATCAAAGGCCCTAACCCACACACATGATGTCATCCAATGGTTTAGACTAGGCCTCTGGCAAGCATTATCACCCTGTGCATATGATGATACCTGTGCTTCATTCCTGTCATCCACACCATCGGTGCAGGGACATGCTCATATGGTCTGATGCACAGGGTGAACATACTAGGAAGACAATTGTAGATTACAATTGTTGAGTGGTGTTGACAGGCAGCAGACATACCATGTACTACAGTTTTAGAATGCATTTTGTACTTTCGACAATATGTATCACGTGTAAGAACAGTAATTGCATGTTGATCTTGATGTTCTGCCTTCCTCTTTCAGGTGTAATTGCATGTGCCGGGGATGTCAGTGTTTGCGGTTAGTGTCCCATATGTAAATGTAGACTATGCACAGGTCTGTATGACAATACCTGCATGCACTTTGTAACTTCCACATCACACTTATAATCTCCCAAGTTTCAATCATGTTTACTGGTCTAATGATCCAAGAGCATGATAGCTGTGTAGTAAGCTACTGTGGCCAGAGCCGTCGCATTCATAGGGGTGACATCACAGGTATAGTTACCTGGAGTGGGGAGGAGGTAAAAGAGTGGTTAAGCAGATGACAAGGGTAAAGGCCAGTGAAAAAGGTGGTTTCTCATTGGGAAGCGGTAATTCCTGCTCTCTTGAAAGGATGCATACACATACTCAGGGATTCAAAGACACAGTGACACACCCACACACTCAGGGATTCACAGACACAGTAACACACACACACAGTTGCCAGTGTTGGGATAAGAACCCCTGTCTATGGGCAAATCATCATTATAGTACTATGCAATTACAAGATGCACCACAGAAATTACACATGTACAGGTAGTCTGAATGTCCTATGATCGAGGACATCAGCAGGGATACTAGATTGCGGTGAGTGTATGTGGGGAGGGGGGTTCATCAGTAGGGTATGTAACAACAAGCCTCACCCCAAGGCGTACATGTTTCCAGGTGGTTAGAATGCCCTTCTAAAATTGAAGACATCAACAGGAATACTAGATTGCATTGAGTGGATGGGGGAGGGGGTCTTATCATTTCACTATGGTAAAATACAGCCTCACTCCAGGGAACGGACAGCCATACACACACACACACACACACACACACACACACACACACACACACACACACACACACACACACACACACACACACACACACACACACTGCAGCATTCACAAAAATATACACCTATGTCACACACATACAGGCACTTGACATGTGTGTGATTCAAACACCTGCCTATGTCTTGCTTTCTATGCTTCACTCTGTGCTGATGTCTACAACAGTGTACAGGAGAGTGAAAACCATGTGGGATGTATTCCCCAACATACATGACATATATGAACACACACACACCCACACGTGCCAGTACTGTGAATCAAACACCTGCCTATATCATGATAGGTATTACAGAGTGACAGCACTATCGCACATGCTACAAAGCATACTGACTCTTTTCCTTTGTCAACTGTGCTGTTATATGCACAATATATGCACAGGGGAGGTGTTACTGTTCCAGGTGTCAAGAGGTTTGCCTTCAGTGTCACCCTTACTTCATTCTATGTTGTGTGTCCTCCCCTTCATTCAACAAAACCATAGCTTAACAGTTACACAGGTTATTGTAGGAATGGTCGTAACACACCTGTAAGCTGTCCACAGTAATCATTCATCTGCAAAGTAGCCCCACCACTTAGTAGTTATGTCCAAACATCTGTCCATACCTAAAGTACAGCTTACTGTACTTTGAGCATATCACCATATGCAGTTGACAATGTTGAGGCTGCATTGCAACTGCATGATGTACTAAGACAGCAGCCACCTTCAAACATCAGACACTGCACACGCATGGAATCTAAACACACATCAATACATGTATACATATGCAGTCTCCATCAGTAAGTGGACTAGCAGGTCAATAGGATACATTCCACACCTTCCCCACACCATGTGTGAAACCTAGCTGAGCATTACACCATAATGGATGTTGTATTCATGTACTGGTAGGACACACAACCATCTTCACTGAGTAGCCAAGTGTACATTTATGCCAACAGCACATCAGCAAAGACACACACACAGCAATATTCCATTTCATGATCCCACACACTGTTAGTTGACAGTTCCACTGTGAAGCCAGGGCACTATAATGGTCAACTGTGAGCACATCATATTTGCTACACACACATCATATTTGCCACATACACCTCATGATTACTTGAAGAGTGCCAGCAATGTGCTCTGTTTGAGCTAGGCATTACACTTATTCAAGCATGTGCAAGGTCTGTGGTTTTTAAACATCTCACCCCAGCATGTTCTGGCTATTGTGGTAATAAGGTTAATGTCCAGACAGCACATAGCATGCATGGCTTGCAATTGTTGACATGGGGTATATGTAGGAGCTGTGGGCACACATGGCTGTAGATGTCATGGACATATCACCTGTAACTACTCAGGAACCTGCAGAGCATAGCTGTATTCCCCTGAGTCGGTCAATACAGGCTATGTGTGTAGGTCCTATGATCCTGTTATTTGGATATGTTTGTAGGCATTGCATTAGGTGGATATGTCTAATGACATACATGCCACATGGGTTGTTGTATGATATGATAGGTGTCATTGGTGACCAGTAGAGAGGGAATTTACCTCTGTCAACATAGATATCAAACCATATGTACTGTTAGCATTCAGCAGCGATGGACCTATCTTCCATGTGCATGCGTGTAATGAATGTAGCCACCTGTATGTACAAAGCACAATAACAGCAATGGTATTCTCATTTATATTGTATGAGTGTGGGATGTCCATATCCAGGGCAGGTACATCTAGGTCATATCCAACCATGAGGGTGTTGTTTATGGGTGTACAGCAACGGTCAACTGTGTTAATGCTGACAACATCCGAGGGACCATGGTATGTGTACAACTGACCTGGTTACAAACAGTGGTTTTATTGCATTACATAACACATTATGCATCTGTGTCAGTACATACCATAGTATTTCATAACACATGTATGAATGTGTGTTGGTAGTCTGAGGATATGGTGGTGGATGTATATGAGGATACTACATAGAATGCAGCTTTTGCCACTGTCACCTGTATCTGACACATCTGTGATGAATTATGTCGGAGTAGTTGTATTTACTTGTGAGTAGCCTTTATGAATATGTGGAGACCACCACCTGGAGTGGTCCGTGCCAGTGTCATGGCCCACATGTCTGGATCTGAGTATATGGTTTTAGTGCTATTGTACACTACAGAGCCCTCAGCCAGGTGTTCCTCACTGCACAGATGTCAGTATTCCCCATTGCAGGGTCTACATTAAGCAAATGGATTACAAAAGCCACACATCTAGCACTGGTTAGCATAAGCATCCAATGCATTTGTCTTGTAGGTGTCAGGGTGTTACCTCTGTGTTTAGGACTTGTGCCTTGGCATGCCACTATATGGGTAAATTTGACCTAGGTATTATCCACACTCCCTTGAGTCATGGATGCATGTGCTCTGTGACAAAGGCATGTCTTCTTTCAGTCATGACATCCTAGAATGACAGACACTGGACAACATCATAATTACAGCAGGACATTGGCTCATTGTTTTGGTCAAGCAGTTGCCACTCGTACCATGACATCATTGCGAGTGGCAGTATTGTGCTTGGTATCAAATGCTACATCTAAGGTGATGGACAGTTGCAGACATTGTGTAGATGACCAATGCCAGATATGCTTAGTGGAGCAGTCCAGCTAATAATGTCAACTAATAACACAGCCGGGAGAGGTCATCTTGACACCTGCACCTCAGTACCATTAGAAAATGGGACTCACATATTATGATTGCACATGCCACTGTTCCAAGTATAATGCCACTGTCCACAACCTGATATCAATGTATGCCTGTCAGGGCAGCAATGTGTGTGACACATGCTGTAGTTAGCATCCACCTGTGTGTCCCAGTTAACCTATTGTCTGTCACTTCCATACATGCATGACTGTGTATACTTCACATATATATGGCAGTACTTCATGTACATGTATGCATGTGTATCACACAGCACAGATGCAGATATATTATTTATGGGCCACATACAGGTATCTGGTAATAAACCTGTATGATGTACATATATGCTGACAGTTAAGATGTACATAGCTGTAAACCTGTGTGGTTACAATAGGAGTCCATTACAACATGTTCTATACATCTACGTGTATGAGCATGCACACCGTGGCCTTCTGTGGTTAGAATCAGAGTGCATCCCAAGCAGCCCTGTGCTACTAAGTGTATGAGTGTACCCACTGCCACCTTGTATAATTTGAGCCAGTGCATCCAAACAAGCCCTTTGTTTCTAAGTGTATGAGCATGCCCAGTGTAACCTTGTGTCGGTCTTGCCCACATAAAAGGCTGAGCAGCAATGTATGAAATGCAATTATTGTGATCTGATAGATAGTAACGCAATGTTTATACATCCACTTACATCACAGTCTTTCAGATTTTACCCATTAGCTAATTGTAACACCCAGCACATTGTCTACCTTGCCACCTGTGGTTTCTGCTCAGCCTTTTATGTGGGCAAGACCGACAGGCGGCTAAGGGATAGAATAAGAGAACATCTGTACAATACAAGGATAAAGTCTGATAAAAATGCACTATCTAGACATGTTATTGATACATCACCAGATCATAAATTCAAATTTTTAGTTGTCCAAGTAACTCATCCTACAATTAGAAGGGGAGACATTTGTAATAAAACAGAACAAAATGAAACCAAATGGATCATTAGACTAAGAGCTGATCAAGAACCTGGCTTAAATGACAGAATTCCAATCAAACCCATACTGAAAGGAAACGATCTTAGAAAGTAAGAAATGGTAAATGGGACACTTCAGTCGCTAACCCTTATATAAAAAATTTTTCATTGTACCTTGCTACTAATAATTTAAGACATATAGTCACACACTTTACATTTACATTTAGTTATGTATATTTTATTAATATGGCTATTTTTATTGAAATTGATGGTATCCATCATGAATAACTTCAACCTATATGTATCGCCATGAAATTGAAGTGTGTTTTTTGCTATTGACTTAAATGCAATTTTGAACCATCATATTGCATATTTTTTATATTATCTTTGATAATCTTAACGCACGGCCCCGCATAGTCATGTTACACTGATTGAATGGTTTTACACTCTTATATCAAGAGTTAAAGAGCAAAGTGTTGTTTACATCTGTTATAAGCATAATTATATACTTTTATTTGTTCTCATGTATTTAATTCATTATCGATTGTTGTTATTAGCCCAGATTAACCATATGTAATTAAAATTATAGGCAGGCTATTATAATTACAGGATGTGTAACTTTATGTCAGGCTTCGTATTGCTATGTCATTTCAACCTAACCATCTCATACTTTTACTTGCATACTTCAAGTGAATTGATGTTTGCCAGATGGTTCGTTCAATACTGTAAGCCTTAATTGTTACGAGGACAATTATTAGTTATTATTTGCTTCACAAGATTTTCTTCTGTTATTAAGTTAAAATACTCAATCCAGTTTTGAAAGAGTGTCATTAATTCTCCAAATATATATATATATATATATATATATATATATATATATATATATATATATACACACACGCAATTTCTTTATGATTTTATTTTCATGCAAGTGATTTTAAATAGTATCTGTACAGTCAACTATTGTCGATGAATTTTGTATTTTATACATTTCTTAAAGTTGTTAGTGTTGCTCTTTAAAAGTTTAAATGCTAACTAAACATAAAGGGAAGTGATGTCAGATAGAAAGAAAGTATATATATATATATATATATATAAGTTAAAAGTGTTACATTGTGTTTGGCCTGAGGAAGCCTACAAGGTGAAAGCGCTTGCCATTTTTTGCCATTAAAGTGTTTTAACTTATTGGATTATATCGCTGTGATTTTTTTACTAGTGGATTGTGGAAAGTGGATTGATTTGTGATGAGGTGAAGACCGCCTTTGAAATCCAATGAACTTTTGTGTATGTGACATACTGTGATTCTTTATCTGTGGAATGCACATTTCTTTTGGTGAGGTGAAAACCGACCTGGAATACTGAAAAACTTGCTGCGTCTTTAATAGGCAGAACATCTATAAATTTTTTATTAACCAATCAATGGTTTATTGTTACCAGAAGGTGAGATACTTTAACTGCTGCAACATCAAACCGGCTGTTTTTGTCCAGCCAGCAACAGTCTGCTTATGGTAATTGTTTGGTTACTGTTACCGCCAGCTTCCTGAGGTGTCAACTTTAACTTGTTTCCAACCAATTGTAAGTAAAGAACTGAATTGTTACAGAGACTGTCACTCTGCCAGGGCATTCTCCGAGCTTTTTGCTGTTATGTATATATTTATATATTGCTGTCTATGTATATCTAATAGCATATGGGTATATGGGTGTCTGCATATGTATATGTCTGTATGTGGGTTTGTACATGTATTCTATCTCTGTATGTATACATTTGTACTACGGAGAGGGAGAGGTATATCTCCATGTCGCTATGGGTAGATATGCACACACATTCCTCTACATATACACATCTACATCTGGTTATTCCATTCTCCATCATGTAGATTAGACTTTGCTGCAGTGGGACTCATAGTGGGTGTGGCTGCTCGTTGGGCGATGCCTCTGCCCAATGAACACTTTTGCTCACATCCCTGGGGCTGTCCGTATAGGCCCACATCAGCCAACACCTGCACACCTAGACCCATAACTAGCTACCCATAGTCCCCCCACCCTCACCTCCTCTACTGCATCAATCCATACTCTGGGTGCAGATCGGATCTGAACACACCACTACACGCTGCCCACTCTCCACTTCACGGGACCCATGTCATACATTGTCTCTACCCATGGGTCATCAGGCTTTCCCACCCTTGTATTCTGGGTATGTACACTCCCCAGCCAGAATGGTCATCGTATCAGTTTCCTTTGTTTATATGCCAGTTTTTGGGGTGTCCTGCAAGGGACACTCTTGTCTGTTCCAAGATTAGATTTCACGGGTGCACTCTGCCCCCCCCCCCCAGTTATATCCTTCCTGTGGACTGGAGACCAGTGGACTATATAAATTGTTTGTGGGTTTGTGTGTATGTTTCCTGTGTCCGGCTGGAGGGGGGAAGGTCATGCTATGTGTTACATGTTTCTTGCTTGGGCCCCTCACTTCCATTGGCATAGCCTGTGAACATATGTCATTCTTGTGTGCTGTTTCCTATCATAGCTGTACATCTGTGTATATCTACGCACACACACATATATAATATATATATATATATATATATATATATATATATATATATATATATATATATATATATATACATGTATATATACACATGTATATATATATATCTATATATATATATATATATATATATATATATATATATATATATATATATATATATATATATATATATATATATATATATATATATATATATATAGGCTAACAACACTAATAAATCTTCACATGTAAATTTAAATGCTTCTTTTGCTGACAACTCTGACAACACTGAAACTGAAGATTCAGATTCTTCTGATTTGTCTAATTCTGTATCACAGCTTAAACCTAAAAGCCTGTATAATCCTGTACTTAACAATTCAGTTCAAACTTTCCTCAAAGTATGTGAAAGAGACTTGGAAACTTGTGCCATTCTAACATCACAGGTAAATGGCATAATTCATCCGAATCTGAAAGATCAGCACTTAATGAACTCACAAAAGACACATCTTTATGTATTATGAGGTCAGATAAAGGCTCTGGACTTGTACTCATGGACCAAAATGTATATACTGAAAAAATGGAAAGCTCTTTATTTAACAATGATTATTTTGAAAAGGTTGACACTAAAATTGTATCTAAACATTTTACCATAATTGATAGAACCTTGAAACACCTACAACAACAGAATTTCATTTCTACAGATGAACTACTCTTCATGACAGTACAACAACCCTGCCTAGGCCGATTGTTTGGTATACCTAAAATTCACAAGAATACTACGGATCCTCGTTTTAGACATATAGTCTCTAACAAAAAAACTAAAACTGAACAAATAGCACACTTTTTAGATATTATTTTTAACCCTCTAGTACAGGGCACACAATATTTTTTAAGAGACTCTTGGGCTTTCTTAAATGAATTACATGCCATTACAGATAAACTTTCAGATTGCATCTTTGTAACTTTAGATATTGAAGCCCTTTACACAAATATAAAACACACATTAAAGGCATTGAGTTACTTAACCAGTTCTTACACAAATACACCACCTTCTCAAAAAATAAAATATTCACCATATCTACACTTGTAAAACTGGTACTTAACAACATCTTCTTCTTCTTCAACAACACTATATACAAACAAATCAAAGGTGTTACCATGGGGTCCAAGGTGGCCCCAGCTTTTGCAAATCTTGTACTTAGTGCATGGGAAAATGAAAAACTACACACATTGCCTGATTTTAACAAAGTTATTATATACAAACGTTACATTGACGACATCTTTTTTGCTTGGAAGGAAGACTTCCCAGCTTACACTCATTCATTGCACACATGCAAGAATATCTAGATTTTTTAAAACTTGTCATTTCTGGTTGTGGCAATTCTATAGCCTTCTTAGACACAAAAATCACCATCACTGCAGACAGTAACATCACATCCAATGTCTTTAGGAAAGACACTTACAAAAATAATTTCTTGGATTTTAATAGCATGCATCCTTTTTTCATGAAAAGAAACCTTGTTAAGGGTCAATTTATTTGCATATCCAGAATAACTAGCCAAATCTCCAAATTCATCATACAATCCACCATTCTAAAACATATGTTTTATGCAAGAAACTATCCTCCTACACTTGTTGATAACATTTTTGAACAAGTTGCGGCCAACAGATACTCCAAACACCTGCCTATATTACATTTTGGTTTTCAACCTAACCATAACAACACTTCAGGCACATCTCATATTAACAGATCTCTTAGTTTTCCTCTACCTATATCTAGGGATATGACATCCATTAGAACTATTATCTCTAACAACTGGGACTTGGTTACAGATTCTCATACAAATGCAAAGTTGTTAGGTGTCAATCCTGTTTTCTCATTCAAAAGAACTAAAATATACGTAGTCATTTAGAAAATAGAGATATGCCTTATTTGTTAGATACTTCTAACCTACCTATTTCACAATCTGGTGTGTATACTTGTAATAGTTGTGTGGCGTGCCCATATATTTATAAAGGTACCTCTTTCACATTTAAACATTGCAATTTCACAATTCAGTTCAATAGACATTAAGACTGTCCCACCAAATTTGTAGTTTACGCTGGGATTTGTGGTACCTGTTACAGTTTTTACATAGGTAAAACAATAAGAAAGCTCTCAGATAGAATAAAGGAACATTTGGGAGCCATCAGAGTGAAAAATTCAAACAACGCATTAGCTAAACATAGCACTTTTTGCAGTAATTTCATGCACCAACTTCAAAACTTTATTCAAAGCGCACCTAAACACATGCTGGCTATGCCCTTGCAACTCCCACTCTAATATCATCCACCCCATCCAACTACTACCTTTCTTTCACCTCCACTAACTACCTTGATGATAGCAAGCTCAGATGCTCATAAGCCTAGTACTTATTATACAGCAGGAACTTCTCATTGTTACATTTGTTGATGCCTGTTATGTACTTCGCAGATAAAGATTCTAGTTGTCTACTGATGTACTATGTTCTTCATCTGTAAATATGTTGTAAGTAATTTCTATATTGAATTGTTAATCGCTATGGAATCCAATGTAACTACTGTCTGTTTATTTTACTGTGGAGCTTTTCTCCCCGGGCCTCCACTGAAA
Organism: Protopterus annectens; assembly: GCF_019279795.1. Lineage (NCBI taxonomy): Eukaryota > Metazoa > Chordata > Ceratodontiformes > Protopteridae > Protopterus > Protopterus annectens. The sequence goes on from NC_056745.1 coordinate 1,283,585,527, forward strand.
ATGGACCCATGTCCAGTCGGACACTCCCGGTCAACAAATTTAAATAAATAAATAAATAAATAATTTCACAAAGTTTAGATTTATTGTTCTTGAGCAAGTTATTCCTTTCTTTGGTGATCCTAACTTATGTGTAGAAGTAAAGGAATGAAAGTGGCAATTGCATTTGGGAGCAGACCAGTTCCCTGGACTCAATGATAACATGAATATTAAGTGTGCCCTAAAATGATATTCACATTAATTTTTGTCATGGCATCACTATGTATAGAATTTTGCACTTGTTTAAACATTTTACAGTTACTCTTACATATTAATGTTAACCAAGTTACTACAGTTCATTTGTTTTTTTTTTAAATGTATATAGGTCACTTATTGGGTACTTTCTCTACTCACTGCAATCTGTTTATTGGATACTGTGTGGTTGACAAACTGCATTTAAATAATAGAACTAATAAAGCAAATAATGACATAATTTCCTGTTAAACCCAGAAAAAAGTTGTGCAAATAAAATACATGTATACATATGTATAAAAAATATTGTGTATATGAAAATATAAAATTTAACAACAAAAATTGAATGTATTCAGAAGAATATAGGTTATTAAAATAATAACTGGACATTTATCAGAAACTTGATAAAAGTTTTATAACTTGTCATTAAGACCTGAGGAAAAGAGACCCCCTAGTTTCACTATCCATTTCTTTTCTTTATTGTTAAGTAAATCGTGCCATCCTGTTCAGGAATCTTTATTTCCAAAAACTCTATCAATAATGGTAAAAGTAAATTTGGCTGTTGGATGAGTGAGTGTTTGTACAACGTGTTGGTCATTCTACTATTCCTAATATCACCCAAATGTTCAGACATGCGACATCTGAACTGCCTTGAGGTCTGACCAATATAAAACGCTTGGCATGTACAAGTTACTAAATAAATGACCCACTCACTTCCACAGTTGGCAAAACACTTGCTGTCAAATAATTTGCCTGTATTTTTACTGGTAAAGTTCCTGGTCTTGAAAATGTATTTACAAAATGAGCAATGTCCGCATGGATAACACCTCACTAGTCTGTCTCCAGAGAGAGTGGTTTGATGATACAGGCTTGATTGAGATGTAATCCTTTTATAATAAGAGGCATTATGGACATTATCCTGCTTGTACCCTCTCTCTAGAAATCTATCAGTCAAATCTTGTTGACATATGGTGAGGTCTTGCTCAGAAGAGCAAATTCTTCTAATTCTGAGAAATTGTGATTTGGGAATGTTATTGATTGCATGTCTGGGATGTAAACTGGAAGCATTTAGCAAACTATTGTATTGTGAATACTTACTATAAACTGTTGTTCTGAATGTGTGGTCGGGTCGATAATGCCTCTACATGGGCATCTAATCAATCTAGAGAAAGTTTATTATCATATAAATCTGAACATTCTCGGGATAAACAGGATATTATCAGGCTAGTTACCACTTTTGGGAGGAATACTTCTCAATTTACAGATATCATCAATAAAAACTGGAACATACTTAAAAGCAACATAAGATTAGATGACTGGTTGGGGGAGAGATGCAAATTTTCATACAGAAAAAGGAAAACTCTTTGATCACATTTTTCTTATTATAAAAGGATTACATCTCAATCAAGCCTGTATCATCAAACCACTCTCTCTGCAGACAGACTAGTGAGGTGTTATCCATGCGGACATTGCTCATTTTGTAAATACATTTTCAAGACCAAGAACTTTAACAGTAAAAATACAGGCAGATTATTTGACATCAAGTGTTTTGCCAACTGTGGAAGTGAGTGGGTCATTTATTTAGTAATTTGTACATGCCAAGCGTTTTATATTGGTCAGACCTCAAGGCAGTTCAGATGTCGCATGTCTGAACATTTGGGTGACATTAGGAATGGTAGAATGACCAACGCGTTGTACAAACACTCACTCACTCACTCACTCACTCACTCACTCACTCACTCACTCACTCACTCACTCACTCACTCACTCACTCACTCATCCAACAGCCAAATTTACTTTTACCATTATTGATAGAGTTTTTGGAAATAAAGATTTCAGAACAGGATGGCACAATTTACTTAACACCAAAGAAAAGAAATGGATAGTGAAACTAGGGGGCCTCTTTTCCCCAGGTCTTAATGACAAGTTATAAAACTTTCATTAAGTTTCTGATAAATGTCCAGTTATTATTTTAATAACCTATATTCTTCTGAATACATTCAATTTTTGTTGTTAATTTTTATATTTTCATATACACAATATTTTTTATACATATATATATATATACATGTATTTTATTTGCACAACTTTTTTCTGGGTTTAACAGGAAATTATGTCATTATTTGCTTTATTGGTTCTATTATTTAAATGCAGTTTGTCAACCACACATCATGTATAGCCACTGAGGAAAGCTATAAGCTGAAACCGGTCTGGTTCAAATAATAAAACATCTTTGTTTGTATTTCTGCTTCAATCCCTGGTGCTGGCCTTTTTGTTTGTTAATATTCAAGTTACTGTGGCTCGTGCACCTGCCGTACTTGCTAGCATATTTCGTTTCGGAGTAATCATATTGGATACTGTACAATCACATGACACTAACTCTTATTTAATATTGTCTCCACTGTAACTCCTGTCATTCTGAAGAAGTTCTATGATCGTTAAAGAACAAAAGCTTAATCATCCGTTCAGTGTCCGTGTCCTTTATTGCTTGTTTTAAGCATTAGTCGCATATAGTTCAGTGTTAATGGTGTTTAATTATTTTTCAAGACGTTTTTATATATATATATATATATATATATATATATATATATATATATATATATATATTTATGTCTGTAAGGCAATGCATACCCCCGTGCAAATGCACTTAAACACGCTTACTGGTGCTCATATATGCTTACTACTGCTTATTTATGCTTAAACCTGCTTACTAGTGAATTATTCATTATGACACTCACACTTCGCTCCAGTTCACTTTTAATTGTTAAAATATGAAAACAATAAAAAAACAGCCACCAAGGACTAAATGTAGGTCTTCACCATTTATTTTATTAAAATAGTGAAGACCTACGTTTAGTCCTCGGTGGCTGTTTTATTATTTTTTCTTATTTTAAGTGTTGAGTGGTGGTTTATCCATTTGGATTTCTTTGTTTTTTTTACTTTTAATTGTTATTATGCTGGTTATACAGCAGACAGATGTCAAAATATGTTCATATACAGATTACCAATGGAAAATGGTATGTGCTGCAGTGGGATTCGGAACAGGAATGTCTGTTCATTAGGCGGGTGCTCTAACCACTACACTATTGCTGTGCAGCTTCATTTGCATATATACCCATATACCCATGGATCCTAGTTCATTCTTCATAAATATAAATATATATATATATATTTATATATATATATATATATATATATATATATATATATGTATTATATATCTGTACATACACATGCACATACATCTACATAATTATATACATTTCCTATGCTGTTGCATGACTGTGCTGGATGATATGTTTGTGATAACATCAGATTTATGTATATCTGCCACATCTTAGTGGTAAATCACATTGGCTGTGGTGTGCAGGGTCTTGGTTTTGCCTTTGCAGAGGCCATTTATTTAATTGCTACCAGAACAAGGGCCATTGGATACAGGGTGATTAAAGCACTTTTAAGCAGTTGTGAGTGGGTGTGTGCATGTTTGCGTGACGGTAGGCTGTGCTATCTTCTATTTACAGTCTGTTAAATTTAATTAGCTTCTACTATGCTTAATGTGTGTGGGCACTGCTTACACTCATGCAAACGCACTCAGACTTGCTTACCGGTACTTATATATGTTTACTGCTGCTTATTTGAGCTTACACCTGCTTACTAGTACCTTATTCATTATGACAATACCACTTTGATTGAATGACATTACTTAAACATTTCATGCGGTACTCCGGTTCAAATTTACATGTTATTATGTATGTTATACAGCAAAAGGATGCATAAATATATTCATATACACATTCCACATGGAAAATGATATGTGCTATAGTGGGACTCGAATCGTGCATGCCTGTTTATTAGGCGGATGCTCTAACTACTGCACTATTGATGTTAACATTGATTCCACATGTTCTTTTCTATATGGATGATTTTGATGTGTAAGCTACTCTAAGCATGGGGAGGTGACACACAAAAACGTTGCGCTTTGCTTACACTTTCAGTAATGAAGCAATACAAATGTACACACATTCCTTGACACAGGGATTCTAATTGTGATAGTTCTAGGGACGAGGCTCAACATTCCACTACGTGCTTGTGTGTTTACTACTTTGAGTTTATTTTAGTGTTTGTGTACACTCTTGTATGCTTAGCATACATTTCAGTATGCACGGACAATGACTTAATTGCTTACTATTAGAGGCAGGCTCTAATAGTAAGCATAGTAGGTTGGGCAACTGTGGGTGCATGTTTACACCTCCGTAGAGCACTTAAACATGCCACCTGCACTCGCACACATTTCCTGTGCACGTTGAGGGTGCAGCAGTGCGCCCTCATAAATATTCATATGGTGCTGCTGCACCATCTGTAAGGGGGACGCTCGGCGCAAGGCTAAAACCATCCTTGCATCGAGCTTCATGAATCCCAGGGAAAGTTTTTTTTTAAGGAAGATGAACAGTCAGGTTTAGGGACAGAGGCATGGTAGCATTAGCATGCTTTAATAATGTGGACAGGATGGCTGCTACGTCTTAGTAATGCATGATAGCCCTAACTCTAACCATAACCCTGCCCCTATTGTGAACCCTAGCACTGCACCTTACCTTAAAAAAAAAAAAACAAACCTCCAAAAAATCAAAAAAAAAAACAAAAACCTTCCTTTAACAATACCATTAAACAAGCTAGTTTAGAAACTAACCTCACAAAGCTACCTTCCTGTTTTGACCAAGAGGCGGATGCCGAATCCTCCAAACACACTACAGTTAATTCAGTCACGCACAAGAGGTGAGCAAGTGATCGGCAACCATACTGTATACAGATATATGCAGGACATTTTTTTGTAATTCTCCTACTGTAGTGTGTGTGTGTGTGTGTGTGTGTGTGTGTGTGTGTGTGTGTGTGTGTGTGTGTGTGTGTGTGTGTGTGTGTGTGTGTGTGTGCGTGCGTGTGTGTGTGTGTGTGTGTGTGTGTGTGTGTTTGTGTCAATGTGTCTACACATGCATAATTCTGTAACCCTTACTCTCAATACAAATGTGCAAGTGAAAGTTGTAGCTCTTCGTCTGTCTTTCATTCTCAATCTATATTTGGATGTAATAACTATCAGTGAATGCTCAGAAGAGCAAATGCTCATTTTTGCTGTTTTTCCTGCCTGCCAGCTCTGAGTGAAAGATCACAATACTCCCGTGTCTGGAAATTTTCCCTTTCCCCAGTGTAATGTGATCGCAGTGTTGTTTATCTCTGTCTCTCTATATGTATATATACATATGCATATATATATATATATATATATATATATATATATATATATATATATATATTTATGTTTATAAACATAAATATATAGGTAACCTATATGTAACCTATGTATATATATATATATATATATATATATATATATATATATATATATATATATATATATATATATATATATATATATATATATATATATATATATATATATATATATATATGCACTTATGTGGGAGTATAATTATATATGATACAAAAATGAACTACTAAGACTGCTATTTCATGAAACAGCTGTATCTGTGACAGCTGTCCAACTAAAGTATTCCCATGCTGGTGTGAGAGACCACAAACACTCTATTTGCCAAATTATTATGAAGATCGATAACCTAAAGAACTGCCCCAGGTAATACAATTTACTGGCACTTGGACTGAAATAAGGCTTATAGGAACAAAGTATAGTAAACATTTCTAAAACATCAGATTCCTTAAGCATTACCCTTGACAAGGTCTAACCACAGTATTACAGAAAACGTCCACCTGCCTGTCAAATACCCAGAGAGTGCTTTGCAGTTGGCCACATACTTCAACCTGTGAAGAGGCACAATAACTGTAGAATTCAATAGGAAAAAAAATATTTTTCAAGAACGCTGCAGTTTATTAAAGTGCAGGTTGGTATGCAGGTTACAGGAGCATCTTGTTTTAAAAGCTATACTGTGCGATATTTGCAGCTTGGAAACAAGGATTTTTTTTATATGAGATCTTTTTTTATGATGTGCAGTCCCAAAAGTTTTAAGATATAGAAACATACTTGAGTACTGAAGTTGGTGCTGGCATTTGGGGTCAATAGAGTCATGTTGCAGGATTGCATCACAATCCTGAATAGTGCCTTCACAGTCATGTATATAAACTGTGTATTAAGAAGTTTAGCAGCTTTAAGGGAAGCAGAGCAGACAATCAGTTTAGCTGACTCTCAAGGGCTAAGGGTGTGTGTGTGTGTGTGTGTGTGTGTGTGTGTGTGTGTGTGTGTGTGTGTGTGTGTGCATGTGTGTGTGGGTGTGTGTGTGCGTGTGTGTATGTGCGTGTGTGTGTGTGTGTGTGTGTGTGTGTGTGTGTGTGTGTGTGCGTGTGTGTGTGTGTGTGTGTGTGTGTGTGTGTGTGTGTGTGTGTGTGTGTGTGTGTGACTTTCATAAACCATAAAGTAATTCATTTTGGATTTCTTGAGCATTATCACCAACTCTCTACTCTTAGAAGGATGAGTTGAAACTCGGATTCATGATAATCTTGACACAACTTATCCCACTGCGCAAGCTGCACATAAAATTTTGAAGTGAGTCATAGTATTTAGTGAGATCTCATTGTCTGATACATCCAGGAAAAAAATATATATAACAAGAGCAGGGAGGAAGACCTCATTAGAGAAATGAGTTGCTGAAGCCAACTGTTGGGAGCATAGTGGTTTTCAGATTACACTCTGAGGAGTAGTGATGAGGCGCATGAGGTGAAAGTACTTCATATTGTGAGAATATGAAGAGAAGGGTGCTTTTCAGGCAGCAATGTTTGTCAGATCACCACTAAAGATAAAAGACATAATACCACCTGCTGTGAACAAAAAGGTACTGAAGTAACATTCCAGTACAGGGCACTCTCCCCAGCAGAGTACTTTTTTCTGTTCATGTTAAGCACTATCACTGCAGTAGCCATCTTCATTTTACTAGTAGTTTTCTGTAAAGTACCCTCTAATGTTAGTCTAGAAAATATTGGCACAACTTAGAACATTTCTTTTGCTTTACTGATATACATATATACATAACAAGAGATATAACAAAAGTACCACACTATGTAGCGTACGGCAACTAGAAGAGGACAGCTTTCGCTATGAACTGGGGTTATTGCTTTATTTATTTATTTTAATTTTGTTATTAGAAAATTTGAGGTAATTATTCTGGCTCTATTGAGTTTAAGGGGTTGGATTTGTATTAAGTATATGGGTGCTTCATCAAGAAGTCAGTAAGAACAGGGGCTCCTGTACACATGCTCCAGGAGAAATTTCTCAAGCATCGGTATACAGCAGAAAAAAAATACAAATGGCATAATGCCAAATGCTATTTCCCATTGGAAATTATTGTCATTGTGATTTATAATTATAATTCAGGAACAATTCACTTTAGAGGTATTTCTCCCTTCTTCAAGTTTGAGTGACCATGGAGTTGGTATATATAAGTCTGGGGGATTTGTGGAGCTTACCTCCACATCAGTGGGTGCAGAGGTGCTTGCCTCCCTGCAAAAAACATCTAAAAATTGATTTTTTGCTAATTTGGATTTCAGACTTTTTTCTGTCATTTTGGAATGTGAACTTTCAGGAAGTTGGTATTTGAGAGTAGAATCAAGAACTGCTATGACCCTAGGACACTTCCTATGAACCTATGAACCTGTAAGAAGGCAGCTGTGTACATAATAATTTAAAAAAATGGTTACATGAAATTTCCATGGTTTTGATATTCTGTTGATACAGACTAAGCAACACATTCACGTATTCACAACACTCATACCAAGCACTCAGGAAAATTAGCAGTAGTTATTGTCAACATTTGCCTCCATTCATCAAATATATGTCTAAAGGACAAACAGTAATATAAGGACAAACAGACATCACAATGGAAGGCAACAGATACATCTTTTTTTTCTGTATGGGTGCAGATCATCCTTAGCAGTGAAACCAGTATAATCATCACAACAGGTTTAAAATACTTTGGATGCTGAGGGGAAATAATTTGGAAAATAGAACCCAGTACCTGACATGCTGAGTGCCAAAGCCATTCCCTGCTTACATGCACGTATGTGCTGGAAGATATTGTTAGCCATGCCAGACATAAAATATTTGTGGATCATTGTAGGAAGGTGTAATTAAGATCAGACGTGTACAGAAGCTAGGAACACAAGCATCTCATAGTTCAGGCAGGCTGCTGTTTAACATCAATCTTGAATAGGAGTTCAGGCAAACAGCTGCCACAGCTTATACAAGCACATTATTTGACTGTGAGTGTGATAAGTGCATCAGCTGTGGTGATGCAGTGGGAGGTGGTGGGATTATTGATTAGGGAACTGGTTGGAATGGGAGTATTAGGTTTTGGGAACAGTAGGGAGATTTTAGGTTGAGGGAACAGGAAGTGAGCTTTATGGTTAGGAAACATGAAGTGGGTCATAGGGTTAGGAAGCAGGAGGGGGATTTTAGGTTTAAAGAAGAGGAAGGGAGTATTATGGTTATAAAACATAAAGGGGATCTTAAGGTTAGGGAGCAGAAGGGGGATTTTTAGGTTTAGAGATTGAAAGAAAGATTTTTGATTTCAGGAGTAGGAAGGAAGGTTTAGCATTAGGAATTGAGAAGAGAGTTTCTACAGTTAGGGAGAGTGAGGGATTTTCAAGGTGAAAAATATGGTTCTGGTATGGCTGTGTGAGCTAAGTAGCTACAGAAGATAGAGTCAGTGGGAGTTTCAGCACTTGCCTATTTGATCATGTGTCAACAAGCAAGTGTATGATGAGCATATAGGAAGTGAGTCCTTGTACGAGACCTCAGAAGGAATGGTGCAAAACCTAACCAGAGTGGGATCTAACACAATGTTAAAGGAACTACTCACCTTTGAATGCATGATCAGGTGGACTGTACAATGTTATTAGTATCAATAACATTTGTAATGGATAACACTGTTGTTAGTGCCAATAACATTTATAATGGATAGCACTGTTGTCAGTACCAGTAACATAATTAAGAACAGTGTTGTTAGTACCGATATTTCTAATGGACAGCAATGTTATTAGTACGAATAACATTTTGAATGCATACCACTGTTATTAGTACCAATAACATCTCTAATGTATAGCATTTAGTACCATTAACATTTACAATGGCTAGCACTGTTGTTAGTACCAATACTATTTATAATGGATAGCAGTGTTGCCAATACCAATATACTTTATAATGGCTAGCAGTGTTGTAACTACCAATAACATTTCTAATGAATAGCAGTGTTGTTAGTAACAGCAACATTTCTTAAGGATAGCAGTGTTGTTTGTACCAATAACCTTTCTAAAGGATAGCAGTGTTGTTAGTAACAATAACACTTATTAGTAACAATAACATTTCTAATGGATAGCAGTGATGTAATAACATTTTTAATGGACAGAAGTACTGTTAGTAGCAATAACATTTCTAATTGATAGCAGTGGTGTTAGTAACAATAACATTTCTCATAGACAGCAGTCTTGCTTGTACCAATAAAATCTCTAATGGATAACAGTGTTGTTAGTAGCAATAACATTTCTAATGGATAACACTGTTGTTAGTACCAATTACATTTCTAATGGATAGCACTAGTGTTAGTACCAATAATATTTATAATGGAAAACAGTGATGTTAGTACCAATAATATTTATAATGGATAGCACTATTGTTATAACAAATAATATTTCTAATGGAAAACAGTGATGTTAGTACCAATAATATTTATAATAGATAGCACTGTTGTTAGTACTAATAACAGTTATAATGTTGGTGTGAGAGATGGACTATAACTTCAGGCACAACATTCTCCTGCAGAGCTTCTCCAAGTGCAAAAGCTAGGCAAATTGCATCACCTATCATCATCATCATAATAAAAATATAGCTGGCTTCACTTTTGGCCCTCTGTCTTTTACATGTTTTTATTTATCACAGGCCTAGGTGAGGTAGGTGATAAGATATCCTGATTGAAACAGAACAGCTAAAGCCAAAAAGCTGATGATGGTTTTCTGGGGGGTGGTGAGGACAAAATCATACACCTTTGTCCACAGAGCTGTGTACCATACACACTTCTAGCTAATAAAATCAACCCTAAAGCTGATATCCAACACAGGGAAAATGAGTGAACCCTTTAAGTCTTTCCTTCAGCATCTTTTTTCCAGCCTGTAGTGTATTTTCACCTACAACTACTAGCTTCGTGCCCCTCTCCATTTTATCACCCTGCAAATTTTTTTCTAAGTTGCCTAATTGTACTTTGTAAAATTTCACGGTAAGCTTCTGGCATTGTAAAGGATATGTTATATTCTTTGTGTGCCATTACAATAGTTAGCAGTCTGATATAATTGAAACAAGCAACTGATTTCCATCCTCATACAAAATTATATTGTTCTCATTCCTGAACAAAGATAGAGTCAGTGATTTGTAACCGAAGAAGGTAACTAATCAATTGTGTTTGCATATTTCAATTGAATAGCAGCCAGTCATTTACAAAATATACAAATGAATGATTTTATTTTGTCTATAAAAAGTTAATATATTATCAGTAGTGATGGATGGATTTTTTTACCAATGAAATTATTTTAAGCAACCCTTATTTTTAGCTCATTTCAAGGAAAAATACAATGCATGTATTGCATTGTTGTGGTAGATAATTTACACAGGAATTACTGAGCATTGTATCAATAGAAAAAAGCAGACCTTTAAGTTCAAAATGTTAACTGATATGTATTAAAAACATGCTCAAATGTATTTGTATTTTCCTAAAGTCGTGGTCTCATCATGTAAACTCAGATTTCTGATTCTAAAATATGCAAGTTGTACTTTTGTTCTTCCAGTAGATGCATATGTTTAGGTTTAAAAATATCTATGTCAATTTACAACATGATGAGCAGCTATCTAAATACCTCCAGATTCTGCTATCTAGTCCCACTGTCTGATGACATACCTGCAGTGAGAAAATTATTTATAGTGAGAAGGCATGTTTTCTATATTTTGCAGCAGATTTAAAAAATATATATATCTAAAATATAACCAATTCACTCAGTCAATCAATCCAATAATAAAAATGTAAATGTAGTTGTATTCAAGAAAACTATAAGAAAAATAAAACAGAATAATATGCCCTGTAACATGTATAGTGCTTTGCATGTAATGTAATAAAGTAGATGTAACAATGTAATAAATAGATGCTTACCGTGAAATAATCCATTTTAGGAAGAAAAGTAGTGGTGTGTTAATCACCTCAGCATTAGCCCTTCAAAATGGTGTATTTGTGTAAAATGATTATAACAAATGATTTCTTTCAGAGTTAAATTAACAGTTTGGAAAACAACTAATGATTAGTTGGTTAGTTGGTTAGTTTTTGACAAACTGTTGATATAATAGTTTTAGCAATTGCATAACTAATACACAATTATTTACCCAAGGTTACCCAAATAATTAGAGGTGGACAGCCCATGTGACATAAGTGCCTCCTGCCCGTCCATAAATATTAGTGCTGTAAATATGGTTGTATACTTTTAGTCTTCTACAGTCAAAGCAAACTTCAAATGCAGGTATGTTTTTCAAATGCAGCAAAATTAACTTTTATCTCTGCACAGAAAAGTGTTCACATGCATATATATGCATGCAAACACTTTATTGAGTGAAAAGGAAAGTTTGTCCCATGCATTTAAATGTTTTCCCATGTTTTCCTTTCTAATATCAACAAGAAGGTGATTCCATTTGACTGGCACTGATTTATTAAATGCCTTTGCACTGATTTCCTTTCCTTTCTGAATGGGGGCCATATTAAAGAAGTAATGCCTGAATGCATACGATTGTTACTTAGCAGCAAAGTTATAAGAGGTGGGCAGAATTGCTGATTAGCAGTTCTTAACAGAAGATTGATAAACTGCATCATTTAGATTGTCTTGTACTAGCAGCCATTTTAATAGACCTCAATGTAGGATTTATATACCTGCAAAGAGTACAAAATGACAGATTTTACTTTGAACAGATTGGAGTAGCTGGATGTTGTATGAGAACTGGCAGACAAGGAGGGGTAGACTGTATCACAGACCAGGGGTATCTAATCTTTTTTGTTCAGGGCCACATATCATGCTGAAGAAGGTCTGGTGGAGCCACATTACCATGACCAGCGAGTATACAAACCATGATGTGATCAGTGCATACAAAGAAATGAATGATAAGTACATTCTGAACAATGAAGATCACAGCAGGAAATTAAAAAAGTGAACAATATTAACGCATGATATTTCAATTGCTGTTTGAGTATAGAGAGAGAAACTTAATGTCATTGTGAGCAAAACACCATCAATAACTGTGACCACTGCACGCATACAGAAACAAAGAACAAGAAATGCATTTTCAAACTCAGAATAACTCACATAAATGAAAATGTACACAGTAGAAGTAGCTTTGTAATTAAAATGTACACAGAAACACACAAATGTGGGGAAAGATAAAATAATTCTCTCTCAAATAATATGTGGAATAGATAAGAATATGCACAATTCACTTATCAGCTTATTCGTATTAATCAATAATGTATACACAGATTCCGGGCTGGCCTTAATAGAAATGGTGTCCCAGGCAATGAGCTAGCCACTGCCACCTCCATTCTCATACCCCTCCTGGCCCCTCCTTGCCATCTACCTTACTTTTTTCCCTTCCTTTTTGCTTCAATAATTTGTCTTAATATTAGGCTTTTACCATAATCATGATTGATTGACAGTGGTGACTCCAGGCTATTTTTCTTGCCATGGCGCAAAAAGGCACATCAGCTAGATAGCTTTTCTGCATTTAGCGCGGAGTTGCCACTAGAGCACCATCCGGCAGCGCCGGTTAAACAAGGTTAAACTATTTCTGGCTCCGTAAAGTCTGCTCTTCATTTTTTCCCTTAGAACTGCTCTACTTGTAATCTAAACAGTCTATTCTCTATCTGTAAAGCTCAGCACTTGTTCCTAAAGCATTTTTTAGTCAGGTATAGCACTTCTATATTATACAAAGTACTTCACTAGCTTAAAACCCCATTGAGTACCCACTTCCCTATAGGTCCTTTCTGACTCAGTTACACAGCAAACTTTTTCATTTCTTCTAGCATGTCGAAGGGTCAGTTGTTAGCATCCTCTCCTGCTCAGCTGGTGAATCTGGGAATATTGAGGCAATGTTACAATTGCCTCATGTACACAGACAACCCTCTCCTCCTCCCACAAAACACAAATACATGCGAGAGATGCAACTATATAGCCAAACTGGAGGCTGAGCTCTCTCAACTCAGGACTGGCAAAACCAGACAGGAGGAGAAGGTAACCACACACACCATAAACCCAGTCTCACATAGAACTATCACAACTACAAATCAAACACATAAACACACAAAGACATACTGGAGGCACTGATTAAAAATCTACCAAAACAGCAGAGGCCTCCAAAGCAGACACCCAAACAACTGCCACCTCATGACATAACACAAGCAACACATAGATCACAAAGTCAGTGTGCAAATCAGTCACAGCCCTTAAGGCCAAACACAATGCCAGACACACTTGTCATAGGTGACTCCATAGTCAGACACACTGACGTCCCACTCACCAGACTGAACAAGGAGAGGGTCACAGTAAGCTGCCTGTCGGGCGCTAGAATCCGCCACATAACACAAGCACTCAGGTCACTCCACAGCAAGTACAAGTATGACTCAGTCATTGTCCATGCCGGTGTGAATGACCTGAGACTTACCGCCCTGGACTACATGAAAAGAGACATAAAGGAGCTCTCAGATTATGTAGCCCAGGCTGGAATGACCCTGACCCTGAGCAGTATCCTACCTTCACCAAGAATGATGCCACAATACAGAGACAAAATGATCAGTTTTAATAATTGGCTTAATTTCTGGTGTCATTCTAAGGGGATCCAATGTCTGTCTGCCTGGAATGACATGCTTGACAAGCCACGCTGCTTCGTAAGGGACGGCTTGCACCTGTCACCCCTGGGTTTCTAGATATTGGCAAAGGCTCTTGCCACCCCCATAGTGCCTTTTTTAGACAAGGCTCAAATTCTAAACCCACTGCCCTAGAAAACAATAATGGAAAAAAACTAAGGGTAATGCTGCTCAATCGAAAAAAACAACGATACACTTGGATTCACCAAACACGATTTAATAAGAGTATCTGTCTCTGACGTCTCGGCCTTAGCCTTCAAGGAGTACAGAATAGGTATAAAGCACATCATTTATATACAAGCCAAATCCACAAATTAAAAACTATTAAACAATCAATTAATTAAAAAATCAATTAAGCTAGCAGCATTTTCCAATTAAAATCCTCATTTAGACCCTTAGAACATAGAGTTTTAAATTTTAATATATAAACAGTTTCTTTATATTGTAACATTTGTTTAATTTTTGACTGTCCATGTTTATAGTCAGGTAATTGTTCTAAAATTGTAGCTTTTAGCAACTTATCATTATTATGATGCTTTTCAAAAAAATGTCTAGCAACAGGGCTTTCAGTTTTGTTATTAATAATATCCCTTACATGTTCCAACAGACGAACCTTAAAGGGTCTCTTGGTTTCCCCTATATAAACTTTGTTACAGGGACATCTTAATGCATAGATTACCCTCTCAGTGTGACAACAAAAATGGTTATTGGCTTTAAAGGGGATATTATTAATGTGGCTAAAACTAGGGATAACATACCTGCAAGCCCTACACTTGCCACACTGATAAGTCCCTTTATAACTAATGTTACTATCAATGGTTTCTATTGGATAATTAAACTTACTTTTAACTAGAAAATCTTTGATGTTTCTTCCCCTTTTATATGAGAATTTTAGACTAACATCTAACCAAGATTTAACATTCTCCAAAGTACTAAAATATTTCCAAAACATAGAGACAATATTAATAAACTCAGATGTGTAACATCCGTAAGTAGTGACAAAATACATAACCTCCTGTGGTTTCCGTAAAGGCTGATTTGTAAAGCAACCAAACTTTCTATCATATACCATATTGCGCTTCTGAAGTCTCTGATCATGTGTATGTAATTTATTATAACTATCATCTAGGATAGTCATATTATACCCCCTTGATAAGAAGGATTCATACAACAAATCAATTTCTTTATTAAATTCCATAGTTTCATTGCATAGTCGAGATATGCGTAACATTTCACCGTATGGTAATGAATGTATCGTATGGGGCACATGTCCACTATTACCGTGGACATATTGTGTTAGACCTTCAAATTTCCTATTTATTGAAGTGATTAACCTGTAACCACTTGAAATATCTAAAACCACATCCAAGAATGGTATTCTGGTGTCTATAGTAAGGCCATCAAAGTCCAAACAAAATCTGTTTAATTTCAAGTCTGATATAAATTGTAGGGCCATAGCCTGTTCCCCCTCCACTAAAAAAATTAAATTGTCCACATATCTATAATATCTAACAACATGATTTTGAAAAAACTTATGTTTATAAATATACTCAAACTCAAAAGACCCATCGTAAATTAGCGTATGGGGGCTAAAGAAGCCCCATGGCCGCCCCTCGTTTCTGATGATATAATGTGTGATTAAATTCAAAATAATTATTAGTTAAAGAAAAATATAACAATTCAATAACAAATTCGGAAACAGGGGAACAGTCTAAGAACATCCTCAAAGCTTCTATACCAAACTCATGACTAATATTAGTGTACAAACTTTTGACATCCACAGTCATCCAATACATGTTTTTATTCCATTTGATGTCATTAATTTTATTCAGAAAGTCAAATATATCTGTTAAAAAGGAGGGTAGCTTTTTAACATAAGATATAAATAATTATGTAAGAATATTCCAAAGTTGTGTAAGAAATATTTCCGTCCTGATACTATTGGACGACCTGAGGGTTTCACTAGATTTTTATGAATTTTAGGCAGGCAATAAAAATACGCCATGCTATATCCCTCTGCCTGAAATTTGTTCTTAACATCCTTGCTATCAAAATATCCTAGTCTAAAGCCCTTTTGTATAAGATCAGTATATTGGAAATTGCCAAGTTATATCTATCAAAATTACAAATTTCATATGTATTGTTATCATTCAAATGTAACATGCATATCAAAAATAATCATTTATATTCAACACAAGTTTATTCCCCTTATCGGCAGGTTTAAATACAATATTGTTATTCTTACTTAATTCTTTAGAATATTCCATTCCTGGTGGGACATATTATATTCAATATTATTCCTGTTTTTCATAAATTCTTGATGGCCTATTTCCACAGCATGATTCACCATTTTAATAAAATTAGAAATTTCATAATTAATAACTTTAGGTATAAAGTTACTACTAGACGGAACATTGTTAGGTATTGAGTTTTACATATGCATTAAGCGGTTCATCCGACACACAAGAATAAAAACTATCATCCAGACTGGAGAAACTAGAGTCCAACGCATTTTGCTCACTATCAGCATTTAAACTAAAGAAATACTTCAAAAATAACTTCCTACTAAACCTGAATAAGTCCATTTGCATATCATAAAGTCTAGAGACAACTGTTGGAATAAATTTCAGTCCCAATTTTAGCACTGAAAGTTCGTTGTCTCCGATGCATCGTGCGTTACCAGTCTTGAGGTGTGGGTGTCTTTGATGAATATGGATCCCCTCCTTTCTTGGTATTGTCCGGATTTTGGGGCGAATTAAGAGGTAAAACCTGATAGTGCTGGGGTGCTCTCAGGAGCCTTGAACCAGGTTTCTGTCACTGCACAGACATCGATGTTCTCCATACTGAGAAGGGCCTCAAAAGGCTTTTGAGATTTAGACTTCTGGCATTGAGCAGCATTACCCTTAGTTTTTTTTTGTGTTCTGGGGTGGTGGTTTTAGAATTGGGGCCTTGCCAAAAAAGGCCACTAGGGGGGGGGCAGGGGCCTTGGCCAATACCGGGAACCCCGGGGGTGACAGGTGCAAGCCCCCTTGCAGCGTGGCTTGTCCAGCATGTCATCCCAGGCAGACAGACTTTGGGATCCCCTTTGAATGACACCAGTGTTTAAGCCAATTGTTAAAGCTGATCATCTTATCTCTGTATTGTGGCATCATTCTTGGTGAAGGTAGGATACTGCTCAAGGTCAGGGTCATACCTGCCTGGGCTACATAATCAGAGAGCTCCTCAATGTCTCTTTTCATGTAGTCCAAGGGGGTTCCTCGGGTTTTACACCAGCGTGGACAATGACTGAGTTTTTGTACCTGCTGTTGAGAGACCTGAGTGCTTGCTTTTTGGGGGGATTCTGGGCCCACAGGCAGCTTACTGTGACCTTCTCCTTACTCAGTCTGGGGGGGGCGTCAGTGTGTCTGACTATGGAGTCACCAATGACTAGTGTGTCTGGCATTGTGTTTGGCCTTAAGGGCTGTGACTGTTTGACACTCTGACTGTGAGGTCTATGTGTTGCAGGTGTTGTGTTCTGAGGTGGTGGTTGTTTGGGTGTTTGCTTTGGTGGCCTCTGCTGTTTTGGTAGTTTTTTGATCAGAGCCGGTATGTCTTTGTGTGTTTATGTGTATGATTTGAGGTTGTGATGGTACTATGTGAGACTGGGTCTATAGTGTGTGTGGTAACCTTCTCCTCCTGACTGGTCTTGCCAGTCCTATGGAAACTCAGCCTCCAGTTTGGCCAATAGTTGCATCTCGCATGTATTTGTGTTTTGTGGGAGGAGGAGGGGGTTGTCTGTACATGAGGCAATTGTAACATTGCCTCAATTTTCCCCAGGTTCACCAGCTGAGCAGGAGAGGACACTAGCAACTGACCCCTCCATGCTAGAAGGACTAAAAAAAACTTTAAAAGAGATTCGGGGCGGGTGACCGGGAAAAGGGGTTTGCCTTTTGGGGTGCTATCTATAAAGTGCCATATCAAGGTAAAAGTACTGTAAAAATGCTAGGTTTAACAGATAGAGAAAAGTCTACTTGGAGTCAAGTAGAGATGATCTTTAGGTATTAAAAAAGTGCTAGTAACAGGGATGCTTAAAGGTAAGATTGAAAAGAATGCACTCTGCAGTGTGCACTAAAAAGTTAGAAAAAAGTAGGTAACTTGAGTTTTACCTGTTTAAAAGTTAAGGTTTAGTGGAGAGTTACTATTTTTAAAACAGCAAGATGGACTGAAAGCTGGTTACTTTTGTATTTTGGTACTATGAAATACTGTAGGGGCCAATAAATTTAAATAATTGGAGGGGGGGGGTTTCAAAAATGATGGTTTTTTGATTTCTCACATAAACCAGTGAAAGTAAAAGAAATGAGATATATGGTCAGATTAACATAAAGGGGGAACTAGAAAGACAGTGGTATTTAACAAGACAACTTAAATGGGGGGGAGGGAGGGAAAAATTCTGCCTGACTCAGAACAGAGAGAGCTGTGGTCTCTTTTGAAGTTTTAATATGCTGTTAAACAGAATGCAAGCAAAACACAAGGTAAAAAAAAAACACTATTCAAAATATAGAAAGGCAATACAGAAATACAAAAATAACAGCAAACTAACCTTTCCTTCACAGCAAAGTGTAGCAGAGTCTGGATGAGCCTTTCTGGTAAAGCCAGACTCTAATAACTCACATAAATGAAAATGTACACAGTAGAAGTAGCTTTGTAATTAAAATGTACACAGAAACACACAAATGTGGGGGAAAAATAAAAAAATTTCTCTCAAATAATATGTGGAATAGATAAGAATATGCCCCCTTATCAGCTTATTATTTAATAATGTAAACACAGATTCGGGGTGGCCTTAATAAAAAGGTGTCCCAGGCAATCTAGCCATGCCACCTCCATTCTCATATCCTGGCCCCCCCTTGCCATCTACCTTTTTTTCCCTTCCTTTTGCTTTAATAATTTGTCTTTAAAATTAGGCTTTTTCCATAATCATGATTGATTGACAGTGGTGACTCCCGGCTATTTTCTTGCCATGGGGGGCACATCAGCTTTGTTTTCTGCATTTAGCGGAGTTGCCACTAGAGCACCATCCGCAGGCCTTAAACAATTAAACTATTTCTGGCTCCGTAAAGTCTGCTCTTCATTTTTTTTAGAACTGCTCTACTTGTAATCTAAACAGTCTAATGGTTTTAGAAAAAAAAGGTGTTGCCAATACCAATATACTGTATAATGGCTAGCAGTGTTGTAACTACCAATAACATTTCTAATGAATAGCAGTGTTGTTAGTAACAGCAACATTTCTTAAGGATAGCAGTGTTGTTTGTACCAATAACCTTTCTAAAGGATAGCAGAGTTGTTAGTAACAATAACACTTGTTAGTAACAATAACATTTCTAATGGATAGCAGTGATGTAATAACATTTTTAATGGACAGAAGTACTGTTAGTAGCAATAACATTTCTAATTGATAGCAGTGGTGTTAGTAACAATAACATTTCTCATAGACAGCAGTCTTGCTTGTACCAATAAAATCTCTAATGGATAACAGTGTTGTTAGTAGCAATAACATTTCTAATGGATAACACTGTTGTTAGTACCAATTACATTTCTAATGGATAGCACTAGTGTTAGTACCAATAATATTTATAATGGAAAACAGTGATGTTAGTACCAATAATATTTATAATGGATAGCACTATTGTTATAACAAATAATATTTCTAATGGAAAACAGTGATGTTAGTACCAATAATATTTATAATAGATAGCACTGTTGTTAGTACTAATAACATTTATAATGTTGGTGTGAGAGATGGACTATAACTTCAGGCACAACATTCTCCTGCAGAGCTTCTCCAAGTGCAAAAGCTAGGCAAATTGCATCACCTATCATCATCATCATAATAAAAATATAGCTGGCTTCACTTTTGGCCCTCTGTCTTTTACATGTTTTTATTTATCACAGGCCTAGGTGAGGTAGGTGATAAGATATCCTGATTGAAACAGAACAGCTAAAGCCAAAAAGCTGATGATGGTTTTCTGGGGGGTGGTGAGGACAAAATCATACACCTTTGTCCACAGAGCTGTGTACCATACACACTTCTAGCTAATAAAATCAACCCTAAAGCTGATATCCAACACAGGGAAAATGAGTGAACCCTTTAAGTCTTTCCTTCAGCATCTTTTTTCCAGCCTGTAGTGTATTTTCACCTACAACTACTAGCTTCGTGCCCCTCTCCATTTTATCACCCTGCAAATTTTTTTCTAAGTTGCCTAATTGTACTTTGTAAAATTTCACGGTAAGCTTCTGGCATTGTAAAGGATATGTTATATTCTTTGTGTGCCATTACAATAGTTAGCAGTCTGATATAATTGAAACAAGCAACTGATTTCCATCCTCATACAAAATTATATTGTTCTCATTCCTGAACAAAGATAGAGTCAGTGATTTGTAAATCAAGAAGGTAACTAATCAATTGTGTTTGCATATTTCAATTGAATAGCAGCCAGTCATTTACAAAATATACAAATGAATGATTTTATTTTGTCTATAAAAAGTTAATATATTATCAGTAGTGATGGATGGATTTTTTTACCAATGAAATTATTTTAAGCAACCCTTATTTTTAGCTCATTTCAAGGAAAAATACAATGCATGCATTGCATTGTTGTGGTAGATAATTTACACAGGAATTACTGAGCATTGTATCAATAGAAAAAAGCAGACCTTTAAGTTCAAAATGTTAATTGATATGTATTAAAAACATGCTCAAATGTATTTGTATTTTCCTAAAGTCGTGGTCTCATCATGTAAACTCAGATTTCTGATTCTAAAATATGCAAGTTGTACTTTTGTTCTTCCAGTAGATGCATATGTTTAGGTTTAAAAATATCTATGTCAATTTACAACATGATGAGCAGCTATCTAAATACCTCCAGATTCTGCTATCTAGTCCCACTGTCTGATGACATACCTGCAGTGAGAAAATTATTTATAGTGAGAAGGCATGTTTTCTATATTTTGCAGCAGATTTAAAAAATATATATATCTAAAATATAACCAAATCAATGGTTCACTCAGTCAATCAATCCAATAATAAAAATGTAAATGTAGTTGTATTCAAGAAAACTATAAGAAAAATAAAACAGAATAATATGCCCTGTAACATGTATAGTGCTTTGCATGTAATGTAATAAAGTAGATGTAACAATGTAATAAATAGATGCTTACCGTGAAATAATCCATTTTAGGAAGAAAAGTAGTGGTGTGTTAATCACCTCAGCATTAGCCCTTCAAAATGGTGTATTTGTGTAAAATGATTATAACAAATGATTTCTTTCAGAGTTAAATTAACAGTTTGGAAAACAACTAATGATTAGTTGGTTAGTTGGTTAGTTTTTGACAAACTGTTGATATAATAGTTTTAGCAATTGCATAACTAATACACAATTATTTACCCAAGGTTACCCAAATAATTAGAGGTGGACAGCTCATGTGACATAAATGCCTCCTGCCCGTCCATAAATATTAGTGCTGTAAATACGGTTGTATACTTTTAGTCGTCTACAGTCAAAGCAAACTTCAAATGCAGGTATGTTTTTCAAATGCAGCAAAATTAACTTTTACCTCTGCACAGAAAAGTGTTCACATGCATATATATGCATGCAAACACTTTATTGAGTGAAAAGGAAAGTTTGTCCCATGCATTTAAATGTTTTCCCATGTTTTCCTTTCTAATATCAACATGAAGGTGATTCCATTTGACTGGCACTGATTTATTAAATGCCTTTGCACTGATTTCCTTTCCTTTCTGAATGGGGGCCATATTAAAGAAGTAATGCCTGAATGCATACAATTGTTACTTAGCAGCAAAGTTATAAGAGGTGGGCAGAATTGCTGATTAGCAGTTCTTAACAGAAGATTGATAAACTGCATCATTTAGATTGTCTTGTACTAGCAGCCATTTTAATAGACCTCAATGTAGGATTTATATACCTGCAAAGAGTACAAAATGACAGATTTTACTTTGAACAGATTGGAGTAGCTGGATGTTGTATGAGAACTGGCAGACAAGGAGGGGTAGACTGTATCACAGACCAGGGGTAGCTAATCTTTTTTGTTCAGGGCCACATATCATGCTGAAGAAGGTCTGGTGGAGCCACATTACCATGACCAGCGAGTATACAAACCTTGATGTGATCAGTGCATACAAAGAAATGAATGATAAGTACATTCTGAACAATGAAGATCACAGCAGGAAATTAAAAAAGTGAACAATATTAACGCATGATATTTCAATTGCTGTTTGAGTATAGAGAGAGAAACTTAATGTCATTGTGAGCAAAACACCATGAATAACTGTGACCACTGCACGCATACAGACACAAAGAACAAGAAATGCATTTTCAAACTCAGAATAACTCACATAAATGAAAATGTACACAGTAGAAGTAGCTTTGTAATTAAAATGTACACAGAAACACACAAATGTGGGGAAAGATAAAATAATTCTCTCTCAAATAATATGTGGAATAGATAAGAATATGCACAATTCACTTATCAGCTTATTCGTATTAGTCAATAATGTAAACACAGATTTCGGGCTGGCCTTAATAGAAATGGTGTCCTAGGCAATGAGCTACCCACTGCCACCTCCATTCACATACCCCTCCTGGCCCCTCCTTGCCATCTAGCTTACTTTTTTCCTTCCTTTTTGCTTCAATAATTTGTCTTAATATTAGGCTTTTACTGTAATCATGATTGATTGACAGTGGTGACTCCAGGCAATTTTTCTTGCCATGGCGCAAAAAGGCACATCAGCTAGATAGCTTTTCTGCATTTAGCGTGGAGTTGCCACTAGAGCACCATCCGGCAGCGCCGGTTAAACAAGGTTAAACTATTTCTGGCTCCGTAAAGTCTGCTCTTCATTTTTTCCCTTAGAACTGCTCTACTTGTAATCTAAACAGTCTATTCTCTATCTGTAAAGCTCAGCACTTGTTCCTAAAGCATTTTTTAGTCAGGTATAGCACTTCTATATTATACAAAGTACTTCACTAGCTTAAAACCCCATTGAGTACCCACTTCCCTATAGGTCCTTTCTGACTCAGTTACACAGCAAACTTTTTCATTTCTTCTAGCATGTCAAAGGGTCAGTTGTTAGCATCCTCTCCTGCTCAGCTGGTGAATCTGGGAATATTGAGGCAATGTTACAATTGCCTCATGTACACAGACAACCCTCTCCTCCTCCCACAAAACACAAATACATGCGAGAGATGCAACTATATAGCCAAACTGGAGGCTGAGCTCTCTCAACTCAGGACTGGCAAAACCAGACAGGAGGAGAAGGTAACCACACACACCATAAACCCAGTCTCACATAGAACTATCACAACTACAAATCAAACACATAAACACACAAAGACATACTCGGAGGCACTGATTAAAAATCTACCAAAACAGCAGAGGCCTCCAAAGCAGACACCCAAACAACTGCCACCTCATGACATAACACAAGCAACACATAGATCACAAAGTCAGTGTGCAAATCAGTCACAGCCCTTAAGGCCAAACACAATGCCAGACACACTTGTCATAGGTGACTCCATAGTCAGACACACTGACGTCCCACTCACCAGACTGAACAAGGAGAGGGTCACAGTAAGCTGCCTGTCGGGCGCTAGAATCCGCCACATAACACAAGCACTCAGGTCACTCCACAGCAAGTACAAGTATGACTCAGTCATTGTCCATGCCGGTGTGAATGACCTGAGACTTACCGCCTGGACTACATGAAAAGAGACATAAAGGAGCTCTCAGATTATGTAGCCCAGGCTGGAATGACCCTGACCCTGAGCAGTATCCTACCTTCACCAAGAATGATGCCACAATACAGAGACAAAATGATCAGTTTTAATAATTGGCTTAATTTCTGGTGTCATTCTAAGGGGATCCAATGTCTGTCTGCCTGGAATGACATGCTTGACAAGCCACGCTGCCGTGAGGCGGCTTGCACCTGTCACCCTGGGTTTCTAGATATTGGCAAAGGCTCTTGCCACCCCATAGTGCCTTTTTAGACAAGGCTCAAATTCTAAACCCACTGCCCTAGAAAACAATAATGGAAAAAAACTAAGGGTAATGCTGCTCAATCGAAAAAAACAACGATACACTTGGATTCACCAAACACGATTTAATAAGAGTATCTGTCTCTGACGTCTCGGCCTTAGCCTTCAAGGAGTACAGAATAGGTATAAAGCACATCATTTATATACAAGCCAAATCCACAAATTAAAAACTATTAAACAATCAATTAATTAAAAAATCAATTAAGCTAGCAGCATTTTCCAATTAAAATCCTCATTTAGACCCTTAGAACATAGAGTTTTAAATTTTAATATATAAACAGTTTCTTTATATTGTAACATTTGTTTAATTTTTGACTGTCCATGTTTATAGTCAGGTAATTGTTCTAAAATTGTAGCTTTTAGCAACTTATCATTATTATGATGCTTTTCAAAAAAATGTCTAGCAACAGGGCTTTCAGTTTTGTTATTAATAATATCCTTACATGTTCCAACAGACGAACCTTAAAGGGTCTCTTGGTTTCCCCTATATAAACTTTGTTACAGGGACATCTTAATGCATAGATTACCCTCTCAGTGTGACAACAAAATGGTTATTGGCTTTAAAGGGATATTATTAATGTGGCTAAAACTAGATAACATACCTGCAAGCCCTACACTTGCCACACTGATAAGTCCCTTTATAACTAATGTTACTATCAATGGTTTCTATTGGATAATTAAACTTACTTTTAACTAGAAAATCTTTGATGTTTCTTCCCCTTTTATATGAGAATTTTAGACTAACATCTAACCAAGATTTAACATTCTCCAATGTACTAAAAAAATTCCAAAACATAGAGACAATATTAATAAACTCAGATGTGTAACATCCGTATGTAGTGACAAAATACATGACCTCCTGTGGTTTCCGTAAAGGCTGATTTGTAAAGCAACCAAACTTTCTATCATATACCATATTGCGCTTCTGAAGTCTCTGATCATGTGTATGTAATTTATTATAACTATCATCTAGGATAGTCATATTATACCCCCTTGATAAGAAGGATTCATACAACAAATCAATTTCTTTATTAAATTCCATAGTTTCATTGCATAGTCGAGATATGCGTAACATTTCTCCGTATGGTAATGAATGTATCGTATGGGGCACATGTCCACTATTACCGTGGACATATTGTGTTAGACCTTCAAATTTCCTATTTATTGAAGTGATTAACCTGTAACCACTTGAAATATCTAAAACCACATCCAAGAATGGTATTCTGGTGTCTATAGTAAGGCCATCAAAGTCCAAACAAAATCTGTTTAATTTCAAGTCTGATATAAATTGTAGGGCCATAGCCTGTTCCCCCTCCACTAAAAAAATTAAATTGTCCACATATCTATAATATCTAACAACATGATTTTGAAAAAACTTATGTTTATAAATATACTCAAACTCAAAAAGACCCATCGCCAAATTAGCGTACATGGGGGCGAAAGAAGCCCCCATGGCCGTCCCTCGTTTCTGATGATATAATGTGTGATTAAATTCAAAATAATTATTAGTTAAAGAAAAATATAACAATTCAATAACAAATTCGGAAACAGGGGAACAGTCTAAGAACATCCTCAAAGCTTCTATACCAAACTCATGACTAATATTAGTGTACAAACTTTTGACATCCACAGTCATCCAATACATGTTTTTATTCCATTTGATGTCATTAATTTTATTCAGAAAGTCAAATATATCTGTTAAAAAGGAGGGTAGCTTTTTAACATAAGATAGCAAATAATTATGTAAGAATATTCCAAAGTTGTGTAAGAAATATTTCCGTCCTGATACTATTGGACGACCTGAGGGTTTCACTAGATTTTTATGAATTTTAGGCAGGCAATAAAAATACGCCATGCTATATCCCTCTGCCTGAAATTTGTTCTTAACATCCTTGCTATCAAAATATCCTAGTCTAAAGCCCTTTTGTATAAGATCAGTATATTGTGAAATTGCCAAGTTATATCTATCAAAATTACAAATTTCATATGTATTGTTATCATTCAAATGTAACATGCACATATCAAAATAATCATTTATATTCAACACAAGTTTATTCCCCTTATCGGCAGGTTTAAATACAATATTGTTATTCTTACTTAATTCTTTTAGAATATTCCATTCCTGGTGGGACATATTATATTCAATATTATTCCTGTTTTTCATAAATTCTTGATGGCCTATTTCCACAGCATGATTCACCATTTTAATAAAATTAGAAATTTCATAATTAATAACTTTAGGTATAAAGTTACTACTAGACGGAACATTGTTCGTATTGAGTTTTACATATGCATTAAGCGGTTCATCCGACACACAAGAATAAAAACTATCATCCAGACTGGAGAAACTAGAGTCCAACGCATTTTGCTCACTATCAGCATTTAAACTAAAGAAATACTTCAAAAATAACTTCCTACTAAACCTGAATACGTCCATTTGCATATCATAAAGTCTAGAGACAACTGTTGGAATAAATTTCAGTCCCAATTTTAGCACTGAAAGTTCGTTGTCATTAAACAAATAGTTAGACAAATTAATAACATAATCGTCCGTGTTATTAGAGGCAAAATTACCATTTACCTCTTTTGTAGCCGCCCCTTCTAGATTGTTCTGAAGAAAAGTTGTCTGTATAGTCCCTTTGGCGTTTTTGCCTTGATGTATCTCTCTGGGCTTGTGGCTGATCCGTACGAAAATTCTGTCTTAACTGTTCTGGATTTTCGGCTGCTGGTAAGTGAGGAAAATCTGTGTCTACCTCATCATCTTCCCACGAAGTATAGCCATTCTCTGACGCTGACGCTGAAGAATTCAACGGACGTGTTTTGCCAAAATCCTGTTGAAATCTAACGTGCTTACGTCCTCTATTTCGATTGGTTCTTGACAAAAAAAGCCTTATTTAACTCATAGTCATGTAAGTCTCTAATCAGTTTCCCTTTTTTTTTTTTTTTTTTTTTTCAATAAGTGTCAGTTCATAATCTTTCAGTTTCTCATTAACCTGTATGAGAAATTCATCTAAAAAAGATGTAGAAACACTTTTTGATATGTCACTACACATGTTTTTAATGTCCATGCACAGTTCTTTCTGTTTTAACCGATCGCGTTCAATCAATATATGCAGCCATTCTGTCACACAATTGTGGGCTGCAGATACCCATCTTTTATGAAACATGATGTCAGTATCTTTAGTAAGGTCAAAAGGTGTTGTAGGATCTTTAAACACCCTTAACCCTCTCGGAGTTGTTTCAGTCTCTATGTATCTTTGTAGACCACAAATATTGAAAAATGTAGCTGTTTCTTTTACCATTTTTTTCTCCAAATTTTCTAGTAGCAACTTATGTTCTGAATTATCCGGTATACAGGTCTTTCTCCCCACACTACAAAAAGGATTGGGGAAACGTTTCTTCCGTTCATCTTCCCACTTGTCCCAGAGTGTATTGCTCTTGTCAGAGCCAGTTCTATTTCCAAGCTGTCGCTCACCTCTTTCGGTAACATTGCTAACAAAATTGTCCAACGATAGCTGGCTACCATCCATGGTGTCCCGTAGCACTCGGGGAAATTGTGCAAGCGAATCCATCGAAATAAATAACAGCAACAAAAGCACCAACTCCAAAGCACCACTCGAAAAAAACAACGATACACTTGGATTCACCAAACACGATTTAATAAGAGTATCTGTCTCTGACGTCTCGGCCTTAGCCTTCAAGGAGTACAGAATAGGTATAAAGCACATCATTTATATACAAGCCAAATCCACAAATTAAAAACTATTAAACAATCAATTAATTAAAAAATCAATTAAGCTAACAGCATTTTCCAATTAAAATCCTCATTTAGACCCTTACGACATAGAGTTTTAAATTTTAATATATAAACAGTTTCTTTATATTGTAACATTTGTTTAATTTTTGACTGTTCATGTTTATAGTCAGGTAATTGTTCTAAAATTGTAGCTTTTAGCAACTTATCATTATTATGATGCTTTTCAAAAAAATGTCTAGCAACAGGGCTTTCAGTTTTGTTATTAATAATATCCCTTACATGTTCCAACAGACGAACCTTAAAGGGTCTCTTGGTTTCCCCTATATAAACTTTGTTGCAGGGACATCTTAATGCATAGATTACCCTCTCAGTGTGACAACAAAAATGGTTATTGGCTTTAAAGGATATTATTAATGTGGCTAAAACTAGGGATAACATACCTGCAAGCCCTACACTTGCCACACTGATAAGTCCCTTTATAACTAATGTTACTATCAATGGTTTCTATTGGATAATTAAACTTACTTTTAACTAGAAAATCTTTGATGTTTCTTCCCCTTTTATATGAGAATTTTAGACTAACATCTAACCAAGAATTGACATTCTCCAACGTACTAAAATATTTCCAAAACATAGAGACAATATTAATAAACTCAGATGTGTAACATCCGTAAGTAGTGACAAAATACATAACCTCCTGTGGTTTCCATAAGGGCTGATTTGTAAAGGAACCAAATTTTCTATCATATACCATATTGCATTTCTCAAGTCTCTGTTCATGTGTATGTAGTTTATTATAACTATCATCTAAGATAGTCATATTGTACCCCCTTGATAAGAAGGATTCATACAACAAATCAATTTCTTTATTAAATTCCATAGTTTCATTGCATAGTCGAGATATGCGTAACATTTCTCCGTATGGTAATGAATGTATCGTATGGGGCACATGTCCACTATTACCGTGGACATATTGTGTTAGACCTTCAAATTTCCTATTTATTGAAGTGATTAACCTGTAACCACTTGAAATATCTAAAACCACATCCAAGAATGGTATTCTGGTGTCTATAGTAAGGCCATCAAAGTCCAAACAAAATCTGCCGGTGTGAATGACCTGAGACGTACCGCCCTGGACTACATGAAAAGAGACATAAAGGAGCTCTCAGATTATGTAGCCCAGGCTGGTATGACCCTGACCCTGAGCAGTATCCTACCTTCACCAAGAATGATGCCACAATACAGAGACAAAATGATCAGTTTTAATAATTGGCTTAATTTCTGGTGTCATTCTAAGGGGATCCAATGTCTGTCTGCCTGGAATGACATGCTTGACAAGCCACGCTGCTTCGTAAGGGACGGCTTGCACCTGTCACCCCTGGGTTTCTAGATATTGGCAAAGGCTCTTGCCACCCCCATAGTGCCTTTTTTAGACAAGGCTCAAATTCTAAACCCACTGCTCTAGAAAACAATAATGGAAAAAAACTAAGGGTAATGCTGCTCAATGCCAGAAGTCTAAATCTCAAGATGCACACCCTCGAAGCCCTCCTCAGTATGGAGAACATCGATGTCTGTGCTGTGACTGAAACCTGGTTCAAGGCTCCTGAGACCATCCCGGCACTATCAGGTTTTACCTCATATCATGCATTCCGGCCCCAAAACCCGGACCGTACCACAAAAGGAGGGGGTGTATCCATATTCATCAAGGATACCCACACCTCCAGGCTGGTGGCAACTCACAAAGCATCAGAGACCATTCAGGTGCAATTAACCATAGGCAAAACTGCTCTACAGTTTGTAGCATGTTACAGGCCACCCTCTCAAACTCAGGAACCCCACACAGCCTTCCTGAAGACACTGGAGAGTATAAATGTCTCTCCAAACACCATCATATTGGGTGACTTCAACTACCCAAACATAGACTGGGAACATTACTCAAGCCCCAATACCCTAGCCCAAAGGTTCCTGGAGTTCATAAACTCAAATGGTATGGAACAACTTGTCACCATTCCCACAAGAGGTGAAAATATACTAGACCTGATCATCACAAACATGGGGACAAAATGCTCCACACGGAAGTATATCCCTCATTGGTGAGATCAGACCATAAACTAATCTCACTGGAGATCCACATCCCGCCTCCACCCCAACAAAAAGACCACAGTGAAGAACTTCTCAAAAGCCAACTTCACACTTCTTAAGACTGGTGTGGTATCCTTCAAGGCCCTGAGCCATTGGAAACCACAACCCACGCTGCTGAATCCCTTACAAATGCTTTCTACGAGCACCTCCAGGATTGCATGGATCAAGCAATCCCAAATAAAATTAAGACCCTTTCCACCAAAGGCAAGCGCCCAATCTGGTGGACCCCAGCCATAAACAAACTTTACAACAAGAGGAGAAAGCTACTACAAGATAGAGCAAAATCTCTAAAAGGGAAGACATCTCTGATCAATACTAGTAAAAAACTACGATCACTCATAAAATCATCCAAGGCCAACTTTGAGAGAAAAATCGCCAAGGACTCAAAAGACAATCATAAGGCCTTCTTTAGCTATGTTAGAAATCTGGGTGGAAACTCCCAGATATGCTCAGAATTAGTCCAAAATGATACAAAAATCACTGAACCCACAGACATTGCAAACATACTGGCAGACAGGTTCAGTGAAAATTTCTCCCCTCCCCCCCAAAAGGAGAAATATCTATCCCAGCAGAGTGTAGCCTCCCAATCATCTCAAATGCCCAGGTGAGAGCTGCTCTCTCTAAAGCTAAAAACACAGCATCAATGGGACCAGATGGTGTCCCCGGCTGTGTGCTCAATGAGGAACTAAACCCACACATAAGGCTGCTGTTTAATCTTAGCCTTACCACAGGATACGTACCCAAAGAGTGGCGTACGGCAACTGTGGTCCCACTCCACAAAGGCGGTGCTTCTACGGACCCTGGTAATTACCACCCCATAAGCTTAACAAGCTTGGTCTGCAAAGCTATGGAAAGGATCATAATGGAACTCATAAATAAAGACATAGGGGACCTACAGACATTGGATCCTACCCAATTCGGCTTTGTCAAGGGCAGATCATGCCTCTTGAACTTGGTCGACTTTTGAAACAGTCACCAAGGCCATTGATGAGGGTAAGGCAGTTCACACAGCCTACCTTGACCTTGCAAAAGCTTTCGACACAATACCCCACTCGGGTATCATAGAAAAGCTCACCAGCTTAAATGTAAACCCATATGTCACAAGATGGGTTGCAAACTGGCTCAAGGACAGAACCCACAGGGTTAGAGTTGCTGGTGCCATGTCAGACTCCAAGCCGGTCAAAGCGGTGTCCCACAGGGCTCAGTCCTGGGCCCCTCTTGTTCGGCATCTACTTTTCAGAAGTGCAGGCAAACATAGGAGGATTGTGGCTGACAAAGTTTGCAGATGACTGCAAACTGGGCCATAGTTGAAAATCCATCAGACACAGATATCCTTCAGAGAGGTCTCATAGAAACGGATAACTGGTGCCAGAGCCATGGCCTTAAGCTAAACGCCAAAAAATGTATAGTCATACCCTTTGGTAAAAACAAGGTAACCCCAGGTTACCACATAGGTGGCAATCCATTAAGCACAGAAGAGGTTATCAGGGACCTGGGGACCCAAGTTGACAGTAACCTTTCTTTTGACACTCACATTGCAAAGTGGTTAGGAGGACCTTCTACATTGCCCACCTGATTATGAAGGGATTCCCATTCAGATCAAGGGAGGTCATTGTTCCCCTTTACTCTTCACTTATCAGACCAATGATTGAGTACAATGCCCCATTCGGAATGTATCTTATGCGACACCTGCAGCAATTGGAAAGACCCCAAAAGTTCCTCACCAAAAGGATAAAGGGGCACAAAAATATGCCATATGCTGCCCGACTGAAGAAACTCCAGCTCTATTCAGTCACATACCGTCTGCTCAGAGGTGACTTGTGCCTGACATACAAGGCCATGTCCAACCCAGAATTAATGGACATGCTCCACCTCAAAAAATCCAAATCCACCAGAGTCACAAGAGCAAGAGACTTAAACCTCAACACAGATATAAATAGGACGTGCTGGAGGGACAGATTCATCACCCAGAGACTCCCTATGCTGTGGAACAGAATCCCGGTCCATGTGAGACAGAGCACCTCGCTGGCTCTGTTCAAGAGGAATCTTGACCAGTGGATGGGAGATTGTAGGTTTACCCCGGGGATCATCTCTGTATCACTGCTGGACAGAGGCACGGCAAACTAATGGGTATAGTATTCTTCAACCTAAGGGGTGGTGAATGCCACACAACTCTGGCTAGGCTTATAAATGCCCTAGTGCAGATAGCCTAGTATGAACCTATGAACCTATGAACCTATGAACCTATGGTAGGGCAATTAGCGCATGTGAAAAAAATATATACCAATAAAGTAGACAATACATGGTACACGTTAACCCATCCATAATCCACTGTCAAAAATGAAAGACCATTTATCTGTGAAAAACAGTGAATGCCATGATCTTACAAATGCTGGCAATATTCAGAACACAGAAAAACTGCTTATTTGTCATGCTCAAAGATAATCAGTTGGATGATGTGTTGATATGCTACAGTGTAACAATGGTGCAGCAACCAATACAAAAGAGGTGGGGAAATGTCATGGACAAAGACAATTGTGCCTCAGTAGAAATAGAAAAAAAAATCAATCCAAGTTTAAGAATAGAAAGTTGAACTTATTTTGTTCTGTGCTGCGTAGTAAGGAAAATATTTTAGATAGCCAGTGCATTTTGCCAACTTTACAGATAAAGCACACATCCTCACACTGCACATACTGTTGAATAGCAAAGCATTTTAAATGCCTGTTGGTTGATCTTTGTGTTAGATGCAGAAAGGTCAGTTAACAGTTCCTGGATTACTGTGATAGTTTTGATATCTTATAAAAAATGTGGGAAATGGTTTCTCAAGACTTGGACTCAAAACTGAAACCTGCATGTAATTCATCTAGTTTATTTTGTTAAGCATTCACAACAACCATTAAATCAGATTAATGCAAGATTAGTGAAAATGTAAATACGTTCCAGAAGCTGTGTCAAGATGCCTGTGACTCACACTACTACCATTCTATTTACATGGATGTTAAACAATGATTCCTTTATGTCTAGCTTCACTCACAGTAAGAGAAGTTAAGTGGATCTTGGAAAAAAAAAACTCCAAGATCACTTTACAAAGACAGATCCATTGAGACATAATATGCATAACCACTTATTAATGCATTAAAATACTCAGAGTACAAAGGCAATAATGAAATAACTGAGGCAACCATAATTAATTTACTTATTCATCCATACTTTTTGACTAGGTATGTCACGGAAGGCCAACAGCTTCTATTTAAAAGAAATCCAAGGTGGTAGTCATACTGACTAAGGGAAATTTAACCAAGATACTGGGGAACTTCTCCTACTCCTCTTAATACTGTATATGGATTGAGATCATTTACAACCACCTGAGCTACAACAAATTCATACAGATGGGGCCTCAATTTAATATCTCATCCAAAGGACAGTACTGCAAAGAATGCAGTACCCCCTTATGCTTCACTGTAGTGCCAGTATTGCAAATTCAATCCAACTACCTGGGGTATTAATAGAGCCCACAACCTTCTGCATCAAAAGAGAATGTGCTACCTGTTGAGCTCCTAAAACAGCAACTAACACATTACTTTTCCAACCCCACCAAGTAAAACAGCATGGAAAGACAAACATTGTACCAAGTTAATGCAGCAACATGAAATGCCTATTGCCCTGGTTTGCTAAAATAATACTGGTAGGAATAATTTATATCTGAGTTTGTTGGTGCAGCACAATACCTCTCAAATTATTTGCTCAAGAATTCTGTACAAAGCCAAATATAATGGGGAAGAGCTAAAACTGTGAACATTTTTTAAATATTACTCTAATTCACTTAAACGTTAGTAGAACAGGTTTTGTATCAATATGCATTTTTGAGCAATAAGTGGTACTAAACTCTAATTACTGACACTACTGACTGTACTCATGAGTGGTCAAAAATAATATTGGGGGGGTGGTCATGATGGCAAGTAGTTAGCATCACAGAAGTTTTGCCCTGCTTCTCCTATACATTTTTGACTGGATTAAATTGTAATTTTCATCAAAAATCTTTCAAATAAGCCGAGTTATTTTGTTGGACATTTCATGGGACATTTTGGTGGAAAAACTAATTTACATTTGAAATATTTTCCTGTCAAAACTTGAAGATAAAGATTTATCAAATAAATGATCAGTTCTAAATTAGTTTCACAAAATAATTCAGTGAAAAAAGAGTTATAGTTTATTATTTGTAGTATACAAGACCTATCCTTAAAACTTTATAAACTGGACTCAAAAGTTGACAAAATAAAAGAAGATTGTACAAAGCAGATTGAATTAATCAAGGAAGTAGTGAAATAACAGAAATCCCATCTATCTGCTATGGAAGATTCCATCATCGTCATAGACAGTAAACCTACAGAAGGAGAACATAACAGTGATTTTATTCTTCAACAAAACAACAACTTCTTGGGAAAAAAAATGATGACCTGGATAATAGGGCAAGGAGGAACAACATCTGGATTTATGGAGTCCATAGAAGGAGATAATTTAGAAAACATCTTATCCACTTGGATCTCTAAAACATTAAACCTTCCTGAATCCCTGTCATTTGGCATAGAGAGGGCTCATAGATCTTTGACTGTAGAGACACCAAGCAAAAACACTTTAAAATTCAAGATCTATAATTGTCAGCTTTACTTCTAATCAAGGCAAGGATCTAGTTTTGAAAACAGCCTGGACTGCTTCACTCATAAAACTTGGTGATTCTTTCATTAGATTTCACAATTACTATTCTTCTCTGGTGGTTTTGAAATGAAAAGCCTGTATTCCTCTGTTAAAAATCACTGAAGAAAGCCAAAATAAAAACTTACCTAATCTACCCTGCAAGACTAAGATTATTCTTGGCAGATGTAAAAAAAAAAAAACATTTGATTCCTTAGAAGATGCAGCTTCCTATATACAGAAAAATAATATACTTAATTCTACTGATGATATGGACCTGAGTGTATCTTTAAAAAAGATTGGCTACAAGGAATGATTGGACAGTTAAAGAAAACAAAAAAGCTCAGAGACAAATAAAACTACCTGTTAGCTATTTATATTTTATTTGTCTTAAAATATGCTGTTTCTGAAAAATCTTTTAAATGAAATCACCTAAAGGTAATACTTTACTATTTTCCTTACATTCATGTCAGTTTACAAGTATTAGTCTTCTTGTTACTGTAATATTGCAGTTTTTCCACTAGAGGGAAGAAAGTATATAGAAATAAGCATATTTTAAGTAAACTTAGAAATCTAAAGAGAAATATAGTCCAAAGCATCTATATTATGTGATTGAACAGTGAAATGTTCGAACACGTAATAATCGACCCCCTAAATGTCGAAATGCCGTAATGCTGAACGGAAAACCCCCACATAAAAACACCCAAACAAACCACAAAAACACTCTAAGCAGGGGGTCAAGCCCACCTGCATCTCCCACACCCATCGCTACTTGAATATACCAACTCCGAGATTGCACTACAGTGCAGACATTGGAAAACTTCCATTTCCACACTGTACAGAGATCTCCATTGAACTGTTCAACATTCCGATGGTTTGACATTTAGGGGTCGATTATTACATGTTCGAACATTTCACTGTTTGATCACGTAATATAAACCCTGTCAAACAGTTTTAATTTTTTTATTTTTTATTCCTTTGCCTTTGTTCTCTGTCCTCTTACTCTTTCCTTTTCAAAAATAACTTAGTAACTGATCAACTTTAATAGAATGAGTCTGGTTTGGGAGCTGGTTTGACTCTTGTGAAATGCATGTGTGTAGAAGAGAATGTTAAAATTCTTTTCTGTGTTAATTTTTAATATTTAACACAGTATTTACATATAGTGTTACTGACAGAGGGGAGCATAGTTAAGATGTGTGCACTGATTTGTTTTTAATCCTTTTTTCTTTCTAGTGATATTATTAAATTTGTATAACTTTCCTCTGCTTATTTGATGTTAAGAAATGTATTTCAGTTAAAATGTAGCTTGCAGAAAGTGTCTATGAGTCTTCTGTGTTTAAAGACTTTATTTTCAGTCTATTTTCCCACCAAATTATTCAGAAGAGTTCAGAGATTTTTTCATCTTGCCTCAAGCTTCTGTGTGTCTCTGCTTCACTCTAAATCCTTCCTGAACAGTTCCTGAATCAGAAAGGAAGTGCAATATGACCTTTAACCCCTCAGAAGCAGGAAGATTACAAAACTCAGAAAACGTATTGCTAACATGGACTTTTAAATGCTCTAGCATTTAAAATGATATACCCCACTATTAAATAAAAACTGTAAGTAGTGCAATCTAATATATTAGTAATTCATTAGAATTCTGAATAGCTTATTTTAGCTATATACATTTCAAACATCTGTTTAATTATTGAAGGGGAACAAGTGAAGTGATGCACAGAGGGCACATATTTGATGTGGGACACATAGAGATGTTCTCATTAAACCTGAAATGCAATACGCAAGTGTACACTTAACAGTTGACTGGAAATTTGTGTTAAATGTTATCAACATTACTACTGAGTAACCTATTCTCCTTGGAGCTGGTACACCGATTTTTTGTTTTGAATGGAATTCTGACATTTTTAATGAGTATTATTCCAAGCTGAAGCATTTGTTCATGCTAGATAATGCTGCAGCACCACTTTATTAGTCAGAAGGCTCAGATATGTGTTTTATATATCAAATTGTGATAATATAAGTTGAAAAACACATACAATTTCATTAAGATAAGTTAAACTTTTGCATAAAATTCAGACTGCTTTATAATTCACCCTTGTTAGACAATGACTATGAATGTAAATAGACAAAAATCTATGCAGTGTGTTTTCACAAGCTTCTAGTCTGTGTGAGAGATTAGATGATAATTTGTAATCAGTTATGAGGTTTTTGTAGTGAATGTGCTGGAAATATAAGTAAGTTACATAGGCAAAATATTAATATAGGTACTGGTTTATAATCTTTTTACAAAGTGTAATAAGTACAGGTGATCTCTTTGCTATACAATGTTATACATAGAGGACATGAATGTTATTCTGGTTAAATTGCAGGCACATATACCTTAAAAAGATGTTATTTACTCATAAAACAGAGTTTCTTAATTCATATAAATATTTCAAGTATTAAGAATGATTATATGATAGTTAATATATAAAATAAATGTTATGTAAAATCAATGGTAATTATTATTAATGAATAGTTATTTAAAGTAATTCTATTTGATAAGTCTTACATATTAACCTTGTTGTGTAGTATTTTTGGTTTGTTTTCTAGTAACTTAACATCTTAAAAAGTGCAAAATATTTATTTAGAAATGTTAATTTTATGTACATAGAAGTAATAGTAACAATATGATTGGTTGTGTTATGATGTTATTAGTAAATGGTTTGTATGAACATTTTATCAAGCCTGGAATACTTTAATCTATGTTGGAGGTTAAAAATGTTTTAAATTCTGAATTTTTTACAGCATGCTTTTTGCTTTTGTCTATAAAAGGTTGGTTCTTTGTAGTGTAATGTTTAATGTACTAAATCATTTCATAGTATTTTCTATACCTATTGTTCCAATAGCTGCCAGCATATAAATGCCTTTAATTAATTATAAATGGGATAAATAAGCCTTTAAAGAGATAGTTTAAATAAGTATTTAACTCTTTATCCATTCAAGGAGTGAAATCCACACCCTCCACACTGCAAAGTTTCTTCTTGGTTTGTTTATAACCGAGTATAGGTTGCATAGTGGGTTTTCTGAGACTTCAAGGGATAGCACAGCCTTTTGTTTTTGTAACTCTACATAAGGCAAACGTTTTTTTTCTGTAGGAAATCCATTTATTGACTACAGATTTAAACAGATTGTTGGTAAAAGATTATTCACTTTTAATTGGCTCTCAGTTTGGTTCAAAAAGAAGAGGTGTTCTTATTCTCGGGAAAAAAAAAAACATCAGGTCTACCTAAAATAGTAGATTCCTATTCTGATAAGAATGATATGCTAGGATTGGTGGTAACAGAAATTGATAAAAAAAAGTATACCCTTATAAATACCTATTAGATCCCTGGGATTGTTTCTAAAACAGTTAAGAAATATTTAGATATTATAACACTATACTCTAAAGGAGAAATGTTGATAGCTGGTGATTTTTAACTGCATCCTATCAGACAAAGACACTACAAATGTTAAACAAATCAGGCTATTTTCAGTAGCAAAACATTTAAATCATTATATTAATACAATGTATATGAGAGCTATATCAGATTTTAAATTATATGGTTCTTTAAAATATACTCACTATTTCTTTTAGATGTGGGACTAAAACCAATGCATTATACCCCAATATAGAGGCAGTACTAATAGTTTCATGTTCCTTATCTGACCACAATGCTATTACATTTAAAATAACTTTTAAGTCCACACAATTTAATTTCTTGCCAAAGACTCCTGGTATCATCATCATCTTCTTTTGGCTGTTCCCGCTAGGGGTCGTCACAGCAGATCACCTGTTTCCATTTCTTCCTGTCCTCTGCATCTTGCTCTGTCACACCAACCACCTGCATGTCCTCTCTCACCACATCCATAAACCTTATCTTAGACCTTCCTCTCTTCCTGTTACCTGGTAGCTTCATCCTTAGCATCTTTTTCCCAATATACTCAGCATCCCTCCTCAGCACATGTCCAAACCAACATAATCATGCCTCTCTGGCTTTGTCTCCAAACCTTCCAACCTGGGCTGACCCTCTAATATACTTATTCCTAATCCTGTCCACCATTGTCACACCTAGTGCAAATCTTAACATCTTTAATTCTGCCACATCCAGCTCAAACTCCTGCCTTTTTGTCAATGCCTCTGTCTCCAACTCATATAACATAGCTGGTCTCACTACCCTCTTGTAGACCTTCCCTTTCACTCTTACAGGTACTCGTCTGTCACAAATCACTTCTGACACTCTTCTCCACCCACTCCATCCTGCCTGTACTCTCTTCTTCACCTCTCTTCCACACTCACCGTTACTCTGAACTATTGATCCCAAGTATTTAAACTCATCCACCTTCACCACTTCTACTCCTTGCATCCTCACCATTCCTCTATCCTCCCTCTCATTCACACACATATATTCTGTCTTAGTCCTGCTGGCCTTCATTCCTCTTCTCTCTAGAGCATATCTCCATCTCTCCAGGGTCTCCTCCACCTGTTCCCTCTCTCACTACAGATCACAATGTCATCTGCAAACATCATAGTCCACGGGGACTCCTGTCTGATCTCGTCTGTCAACCTGTCCATCACCATTGCAAATAAGAAAGGGCTCAGAGCTGATCCTTGATGTAACCCCACCTGCACCTTAAACACATCCATTACTCCCACTGCAGACCTCACCACTGTCACACTACCCTTGTACATATCCTGCACCACTCTTACATACTTTTCTGACACTCCTGACTTCCTCATACAATACCACAACTCCTCTCTAGGCACCCAGTCATATGCTTTCTCTAAGTCTACAAAAACACAATGCAACTCCTTCCGACATTCTCTGTACTTCTCCATCAACACTCTCAGAGCAAAGATCGCATCTGTAGTGCTCTTTCCTGGCATGAAGTCATACTGCTGATCACTATGGAATTTAACAATAATAGTGAGATCACTGATGTCATACTATGGAACACATTAAAAGCCTACTTATATGGTAAAGTAAAGAACTGGTATATTTGTAAAAGAAAGGATGGAATAAAGAGTTAAATGCTCTCCAAGTTGAAATTGATATATTAATATGAAACTTTAAACCCACTGATAAAGCTGCAAATACAGAAAAATCTGAATCAGAAATAACTAGAAATCTTACATCTTAAGATTTCCATTAATCTAGAAATAATTAAATTACAGTCATATTCATTAAACCCCAAGAGCCTTCACAGAATAGCTATTGAATAAAAAAAATGAATAAAATAAGCCATATCAGGAATATTGTTTTAAAGAAGAGAATAAGACTATTAAAGTTATGGATTGGAAAGATATATTAAAATGTTTTAGCAAATATTATGAAGAAATTAATAAAGCAAAGTCAAACCTAGTAACAGCAACTTATTGGATAGTTTCTTAAAAGAAAAATACATAAAATTATCAGAAGCACAGAAAAGCAAGATTGATGTCTTTTTTTCTTTAAGGAATTAAAAGGCAAAATTAAAATATTAAAACTAATAAAGCAGGAAGTATGGATGAGGTAATTCCTGAGCTATATAAAATCTTACCTTATAATATTTTAAACATTTTTAAATTGTTTTGAAAAAGTTAAGAGTATATCTAATATTCCACTATCATGGACATATTCTCTTATTGCACCCATTTTAAAATCAGATAAGCACCCTCCTCTATGTTCTTTTTATCAACCTATATCACGTTTAAATGCAGACTACAAGATTTTTATATCTATATTAGCAAAAAGATTAAATCAAATGCTCATTGGTTTAGTAAATTAAGATCATACTAGGTTTATAGTTAATAGAAAAGTTCAAGATAATATAATAAGACTCTTTTCTTTGATTGATATGGCAAACAAAATAAAAAGTTATCCATAATATGCCTAGATATGGATAAAGCTTTTGAGTCTGTGAATTGCTCATACTTGTTCAGAGTAATAAAAGTTTATAACTTTTCCACTGATTTCATAAAGTTAATTAAAAAGCATTATGATAACTCAATTATTTTGTCAAAATAGACTATTTTATATATAGCCCCTTTGATATCTTAAATGGTACCAAACATGGGATGCTCTTTATCCCCTTTGTTATTTACACTTATTATATAGCCATTTGTTAACTATGTAAGATCTAGCATAAACATTAAAGGTTTTAAAATAAATGAAACATTTTCTTCTAAAATTCAACTTTTTGCTGATGACATTCTAATCACTAGTGGTAACATTGTACTCTACTTGAATCTTATAGTTAGCTCTATGGACTATTTTGAAAATATTTCAGGTCTGAAATTTAATTGCAATGAAACAAAAACCATGCTTATAAACTAAGAGACAGCCACTAAGTTAAACTCTTACAAAAAAATTGACTGTGACAGTTTAGTTAGGAATTACTATTGAGACAAATAATAAACAAAAATCAATTTTAGTTAACTACCAAAACCTAACTGACACAATTTACAAATTAACAGAACATTGGAATTACTTGTTTTTCACATTTGAGTGCAGACTTACATTGATTAAAATTGCAATCTGACCAAAAATCTTATTCTTTAGTCAGTCAATAATTCTCCCCTTCTAAAAAAGGTTTTAATAAAATAAACCCTATTTTACTCAAGGTCTTGTGGTATCCCAAATAAAGCAAGAATCTCCCTAGATTAGCACATCAAAAGTTGGGAGGAGGGAGTCATTGGTTTCCTCAATATTTACTTATATTCTAAATCTCTAATTAATATAGTAATATTCCAGTGGCTTGACTCCTCTTATGTGCCCTGTTGGAAATCAATACATGAAAATATACTAATAGATAATAACAAATCTATAACTGAAACGTATGCAAGTTTAGACAGCAATGCATTTGGGGATTTAAAAAAACTGTATATTAAATGAAAACACATAAGTTTACTCTCTATCCTTTCATAAATCAAGTTTTATTAATATTCAAGAGATTTATAAATTCAAATTATCTAATCAGAGATCTACCACTAATATTATTTCCTATAACTTTCACAAATTGATGCTTAATATCTTTTAATACAAGGAAAATGTTTGACTCAAAGAATAGTAATTTAATTTATTGGCATACATTTCTGCATGGGAATAAAATACACTCAGCTGATTATCTGATTGCTAGATACAGCCTGGAAAATAGAAGTTAGTTAGATATATAAACATGTAAGGAATATATTCAAGACAAAATTAAAATAGCATTAGAAAAACTAAAACTATTCCCAAAATCCTAAACTTCTTTTCTAATATAAATAATAGTTCATATAAAGGTAAGTCATGCTTGTCAATCATATATAAGATTATTTGAATTGAATTTGTTCCCCCTGACTTGTTATACTGGAATTACTCGACAAAAATAAATAAAGAAGAATTTTCTAAGAAAATTAAGAAACTATCTTTAAAATCTGCAGGAAAATCAACATCCTCTCTATACTGGAAGATTTATACTTGGAACTCTTTAGACAGAACTGTTTTAACACTCCCATAAAATTGCTGTTATATATAAAATCAGAAAAAATAAAATGCTGGAGATGCAATTAAGCCCTTGAGGCATATTAGGTTCATATGATCATAGCAAACAACATAGTTTCATCTTTCTGGACTAATTTTAGAAGCTACTAACTGTACTAATTATCCAGTTGTATTCTTTAATTTCTAATTTGTTATTAATAGCCCTAATCCCAGACATTATTCCAGTATTGCAAATATATTTTGTTTGTTCTGTCCTAGCTATTGCTAGGAAAGTTATAACTAAAAACTTAAAATATGAAGCTACTCCTTCTTTTTCTATTGAATCTATCTGTCTAGCCAAATTTATTTGTAAAAATTAATTATTGACCATAAAAATGAGAACTAGAAATCTAACTCATCAATACATAGCTTAGCAGAAATTTAATGATCTATTAGAAAAGTACTAATGGTTTTGTGTATATAATTCTTGTTATGGACTTTTGTATATAGTTTTGTTTTATTTTGCTTCAAATTGTTGAATTATTGTTTCAATATGTAAACTAAAATTAAAACTTAAAAAAATAGTCTGAGGTACAGGTCAAGAATTTCAAGCAAAATCAAAAACATTCTCCAAAAACAAGGACAGCTGAGAGGTGTAGGTAGCACTCAAGAGGGAACGCATGGTCACAATAACCAATTCAGGGATTTATTTTTGGAAGGGTATGATTTTAAATGATGCAGTTATGATTTTGTGAATGTTAATTGCCTATAAACAAGTCTCAACAGAAGACTTTAAGAATTTATAGTTTTAATGCATACAAATTAAAACTACACATCTGTAACTTCTTAAACTAAGACTTTTTCATTTTCAGTTTAGTATGTTTTGACATTACCATAACAGCCATAACAGCAACAAGTAAAGCAATTAAACTGTAGCTGTAGTCAACTTTCCATTTTCAAACTATAGAACACTATACTACCTCTCATAAGGTGGAACAAATGTGCAAAACATGGGATATTTACTTACAACTAGGGAGGGAGCTCACAGCATTGTTAAAATATTGGTTTATAGGACAGAAAACCTGATTCCAAGATGGCTGTCGGCTAGACTGCTCCCTATTCACTGCGCTCCTCACTGCTATGTAATTACCGGCTACTTTCAACAACTTTTGAGTGAAGTTTCTCCACAGTTTTTTCTACAGAAATCTTCTCTGATTCAAGTTCTTCATTTTGGGATTGTTTATTTTTGGAAAAAGGTGAATTTTTGGATTAATTTACCTCAGAATAACCTTTGGCCTCAACAGTTTTTGGGCACATGCACTCTAGAAGCTAATCTCTGTGTCACTTTTCCTGCTTTCACACCACTAGACTGGGTATGGCTGATAACTCAGACTCCATGGATACACAGACAACCAAGGCCAAATTTTCTTCTATGCTTTCTCCAGAGAAGGAGACTGGCTCCAAGAGACTAAGAACAACTAAACAATCTACTGAGAACACAAAAGTAAGTGCTAAAGATAAAAGTGACTCTAATTTTCATT
Source organism: Protopterus annectens (assembly GCF_019279795.1). Lineage (NCBI taxonomy): Eukaryota > Metazoa > Chordata > Ceratodontiformes > Protopteridae > Protopterus > Protopterus annectens. The sequence goes on from NC_056745.1 coordinate 1,283,629,393, forward strand.
TAGAAGACTTAAAAATGGCACTACAACCCATTCAAAGTGCTATACAGAATTTTTCTGATCAGTTCACTGATTTTGGTAAAACTTTAAAACAGATTAATGAAAGAATTGACATACTTGAAAATAAATATCTAGCCATAGAAATGAGAGCAGAGTCTATTGAAAGTGACTTAAAATCTAAAGATACTCTAATAGCTGATATACAAGCCAAAGTACTGGATTTAGAAGCAAGAAGCCGCAGAAATAATATAATAATTAGAGGTTTGCCAGAATCTTATGAAAATCAAAACTTAATATCTGTGACTAAACAAATATTTGAGACATTACTTAATAGTGAGACAAATACAAAATCCTTAACTGTAGAAAGAGCAAGAGCCCTGCGCCACAGAGAAGACTACACTTCACTCAGGATTATATATATATAGACTAAGATTACTAGACTTAGAAGATTATTTTTTTAGCAGCCAAAAAAAAAAGCAAAAAAAAAAACATAAAATAAACAATTTAATTTTTTTTTTTTACCAGCACAAATAAAATTAAATAGACAAAAATTATCTCCATATTGTGCAGATCTGATAAAAAGGGGAATTAAATTTTGAATGCGTTATCCTAATACCCTTTCTTTCAACTATAATGACAGGAGTTATGTGTTTACAGACCCACAAGAAGCAAAAGACATCTTCTTAAAAGTATTCAAATCTCTTCCTGCTATTGATTCATAAAAATAATGCCCCTAACTAATGTAAGTACATTTGATATCTAAGATAGTGAGCTTACTTTTAATACTATGTTTTTTTCTATTAACACTGAATATAAGCCATAGTTTTGTCAAGAAAAGATAAATTCAGTCTTTTTGTGTGTAAAACATGTGTTTTAATGATATTTGAAGTTGTCGCAAACTTCAAATATTAATATTCCAGTACATCACATCTTTACAATGTACCTGTATCAACATGGCATAGTTTACATGAGAAAGTACTGTTTTTCTATCCAAGAATACTTTAACAGAATGGAGGGAAAAATATCTGGTCTCTCGTGCTGAATAGTGCCACCAAACTTGACTGATTTTCTTGGATTTATGTCTAAAACCATTCACGTTCCTTTTCCTTTGATGTATTCATTCAGGTTGTCATTAGTAACGCTAGTGGAATCCATTTATGTATACCCTGTCAGAACTGCACTGGTAGTGTTACACGCTTCATAGTCTGTTGACAAGATTTCAAAAAGAATGGGAAAAAACGTTGTAACCTGATATCTTCAGTTATCTGTCTACCCAGAACATGGTTTCCTGATTTCCTGAAGTCGCGTAACCGAAGACATGCTGATTTACATTCTTGGGGTCTGTATCTTGACTGCAGCAGCATTGTTTTTGCAAGTAAGTGGTTTTTCTCTCGCAGGTTGGGACAGTATGCCTTGTGTGCTCCAGGAAGCCTTTTACTAGTTCAGGACTGTCCCCTAATACGAGCGGAGACATTTGTGCCTCTATGACTGTCTTTTAAATTAGAGCAATGTTTATTTCATATTCTAAGGCTTTTTATAAGCTAAAATATTCCTTGATGTTTGCGCAAAGCAAACTAACATGAAGGATTTGGAATGTTATTCATATTTATTTGCTATTAAATACTGATAAGTTTAAATGCTACTAACAAGGTTAATTTATAATGCTCAATAGGCTGGAGTTGATGTAATGGCTAATTGAGAGAAATGTGTAACTTTTTGCTTATATAGTTTATGCATATAATTTTTGTTATAAATATATTTACTTGCATATTTTCAATGACAATATAGAGAGTCTCAGAGTATAACATCTCACTTAAGGGTAATTTAAAGTCCTTAGTAAGCATTTCAGTTTACTTTAATACATATTCCCTTATTCTATATACATGCATGATAGGTATTAAAATAACATCCTTCATATTTTATCTAGATTTGCTAAGAGTGTGGGATACATGTGATTTAAAATATGTTGGGTTACTTTATACTAGACTTGATGGCATTATCATTACCAAATGGACTTTCATATACTCGAGGCATACAAATTGGTTTTGAAAATAGTAAAAAAGATCATGCAGAGTTACACTGTTTATAGGCTTTAGTACTACTAAACAATATAGTACATATCTAACTGTGAAGATTTCATTTTCTTATAACATTTAATCTTTTTTTGGTTGGAGTCATATTCGTGTCTTACTACACTTACACTAATGATTTAATATGTATAAATATATTATTGTTTAAAGAATTAGGTTCTATCTTACTTGCATCTCACATCACAAATATATATTATATTGCAAGATTAACAACATATTTACATGGGACACAATTATATTTAACTTAATAGGTGTTTGTGAGTACACTTTTGAATAGGGAATGTATATGTCGGGCATCTTGTGTTTGGATAGTTGTGTAAATATGTTTAGTTTTGTTAATACTGTTATAGTTCTTTTCAGGACTCTACTTAAATTTTCTTCCCATATTTCTGTGATTTTGGTAACCAAGTTTTTACATAGTGCATATAGTTATTTTTATCTTCCCTCTGCAGGTAAGTTTAGGTGGGTAGGCACTGGGATAGGGAAGAGGGAAGATTATGAGATTCGGGTTAATTTTACATTGAAATATACACTTATAGGTAATAACTGTTATGATGAGACGAAGTTTTGTTTATTCTTCTTACTTATCCTTTATGTATACACAAATAATTAAAATTTTAGCATCTCCTTTAACAGACCTTTATTAAATACATGACTAATTCATTAATAATTGATTCCTGGAATGTAAGAGGGATCCAAAATAAAGACAAGAAATCCTTAATATATCATTTAATGTATAAATCGCAAGCCAGTATATGTTTTTTGCAAGAAACACATATACCTAGGGATGACTGGGACAAAGTAAGAAATAAAAAATGGATCAAAAAAATAATAGATTCAGGGGACACTTCTAATTCCAGGGGGGTGGCTATCATAATCAAACAAAAATTTCTGGGAACTATTATTGAAGAAAAACATGACAATGAAGGTAGATGGTGTTACTTTACTTCTACCGTACACAATTTGGATAAACCACTGCTGGTACTAAATCGTTATGGCCCTTGTAGTAATCAACATATTTTTATTTTACAGATATACAATATCCTTTCTTCCTACAAAGATCACTTTGTTATTTTAGGTGGGGACTGGAATGCTGTAATTAACCCAGATATAGATCGTACAAGTTGTTCCTCTTCGCACAATCAACAAGCATCCTTTGCTCTCGAATACTTAATATTAGAGTACAATCTCATAGTCCCTTTACAAATCACTAAATACTCAAATAAAAATGATATTTATACTTATTATTCCAAATGCTATCATTCATGGTCTAGGTTGGATTGCTTTCTTATATCAAATCTTCTTTCACAGTTGTTAATGGATTTTATTACTGAACCCATATTTCTCTCTGATCACTCTAGAATATTAGTAAAATTAAATCTAAACTTTAACCCTAGTCATAAATTTATAAGAAATAATTGGACATTAAATAATAACTTGCTTTCTAACGAAGAAATGAATAAATTGTGTATAGAAATAATTCAGGATATGGAAAACAATTTAGATTCAGCAGATATCCCCTATGATATACAATGGGCGGCATGCAAAGCTAGATTAAGGGGTATGTTTATTGGTAAGGCTGCATATCTTAAAAAGCAATTTAATAGTAAAGAAAGATTCCTAAAACTAAAAATTCAGTCCCTTGAAAATCAATATAGGTTAAATCCGGACCCATCATATGACAAACAGATTAGAGACTATTAAAAAGAACTGATTTCATTACACCAAAATAACCTTTCAATACTGGAGCAAAGATTATTAATCACTTACTCAGAATGGGCTCAAATTCCTTCCAAAACCTTAGCAAGAATAATTAAAAAAAATTTTGAGAGATCTAAAATATCGCCCTTACAATACAAAAATCAAGTATATAACATGGACAAGGAAGTTTTGCATCTCTTCTCATTACTATATACAGAGTTATTTTCCAAAACTTCTAATTCTATAGAAAATAGTTATATAAATAGTTTTTTAAGTTCCATAACTTTTCCTATGTTAAATGAAAAACAGCAAAATATTCTTTCATCTCCTCTTACTCTTTTAGAAATTAAGGAGTCAATTGATAGACTAAAAATTGGCAAATCCCCAGACCCTGATGGATTCACGCCTAATTTCTTTAAATCCTTTAAATCAGTAATTGCTCCCTTTCTTCTTAAAGTGTATAACTATATAAAAATAAATGACATATCTGATCTTCACTGGAACACCTCTAAAACTATACTAATTCTGAAAAATAACAAAGACAAAACGGACCCCTGCAATTATAGACCGATTTCATTAATCAATGTAGATATTAAGATTCTGTCTTCTATTCTTACTAATAGATTGAAGAAGGTCCTATCATCAATAATTTCACCTGATCAGACAGGTTTTATGTCTCACAGACATATTTGGGACAACACCCTGACTTTGGATTCCATTATGCATCTTACAAAACATGATAATAACCCTCTATATGCATTGATCCTTGATGCATCAAATGCATTTGATAGAGTGAATTGGGATTTCCTCTTTCAGACTATGTTCTGTTTTAATTTCCCCATTACATTTATAAATTTTATCAAAACTCTATACAAAGAATCCTTTACCAGACTATATATTAATGGAATCACTTCAAATCGAATAAAGATGACTAATGTTACGAGACAGGATTGTCCTTTATCTCCCTTTCTTTTTAACCTGTATTTGGAACCTTTACTTTTGTACATATCACAAAACACATTTCACAAGATTCCTAGGATTTTCAACACTAATTTATTTTTCTCAGCCTTTGCGGATGACTTAGTTATATTCTTTCAAACTCCTATTTCAGACCTTAAAAAAATAATGTCTTCCATTGAGAAATTTTCACTTGCGTCGGACTATTTAATTAACTCTCAAAAGACTCATATTTTCCCTTTGAATCATTTGGCGCATAAATCTTACTTATTCCCTGATTCTCATTTCCATATTACGTATGAGATTAAATATCTGGGTATACATATGGAGCATAATAGCTTATATTCATTTCAAAATAACTTATATAAAGTATGGTCATCTATAATGATAGATATGCATAGATGGGAACTTCTGAATTTATCACTTCTTTCAAAAGCTGCCATAATTAAAATGAATATCCTTCCTAAATGTTTGTACCAATTTAACTCTTCAGATCAAATAATCCCTAAATCTTTCTTTGACAAAGTTAATAAACAACTAGCTAAATTTTAGTGGTTTCCTAAGGCAGTTAGGATCTCCTATTCTAAATTATCAACCTCTAAAGATAAGGGGGGTTTAGGTTTACCAAATTTATATCTCTATTACTTAATTGTTTTGGCAAATAAACTTTTGTCCATTTCTAAATTGAATAGTATTCACTACAATAACTCATCAAATTGGGTTAGGATATGGCATCACTATATTATATCCAAAAGCATAAACCCTGCTGCTATTCCATTCGTTTCTACTGATTTCATGAACACTCTCAAAATCTTGATTTTCCTCAAACATAAGATCAAAGCATTCCAAGAATTATTTAAACTTATCAAGATGAATAATATTGCACATCTTCTTCAACCAATTCACCTAATTCCTAATTTTAAGCTGGATAATATACCTTTTAACCTTACAAATTATCCCCTTATTAAAAATATGAAAGTCTGGACACTCTTGAAATATAAAGACTTGTCCTTGGCTGAGTTATGGAAGACTCTGAGTGTCAACTGTAACTATACCATAATACTACGTCAAATAAGGGATGTGGTTATAAACAATTGCGATTTTACTAAGCCAAGAGAACAGGATCTTAATAATTTAGAAATGATAATTAAAACATTATCATTACCTGAGAAAATGTTATCAAAATCGTATAACTTATTAACTAAATTAATACAAGAATCGTCATGTCTTTTTTTGAACTTCTGGGAAAATCACAACCCTCAATTAACTGATAACCAAAAACTCTTGGCCATTAGAAACACCCTGCAATACTCCCCTTTCAAGAAATTGGTCTATACCCAACTGATGATAAATAATAATGCTTATCATATTCCTGCCAAACTTAACAAATTTGACGCGAGCAAGTCTCCATCTTGCCCTTGTTGCTCCTTTCCTAAAGCTGACCTTTTACATATTCTTTGGTATTGCCATTTCTCACATAAACTTTGGACTTCCTTGAAAGTAAGGTTACAGAAAATGGGGTATCACAAATCCACTTTCTCATGGGAAATTGCAATCCTACATATACCTACAATACATCTCTCTAATTTGGATACACATGTGATTGTATTTATTTGTTCTCTTATAAAAATGTACATTACCAAAAATTGGCTTGATCGTACCAAATTAAATTGGAAAGCCTTTAGAACAATGGCTTACATGTACATTTCCGCTAATAAAACTTTGTGGAAAAGTCCTAAGAAAAGGGTTTTAAATAATGAAGCTTTAGAGAAGGTCCTCTACATTATTAATAATGACTAATATTTTCCAAATTCATTGCCACGTTACACATTCAGGTTTTTTTTTACTCTCATATTTTACTTTCTCATTTTGACTACAGTCTCATTTCATATTTCGATTCTTGGTTACGAACTGTATATATTGTATATATTGTTTTATGTTGTTTGCCCTCACCTTCATGAGTTGTAATGCATTATTACAAGATGTATAAATTTATTCAACTCCTATATGACAATATTCTTAATGTCTTGATTTTTGTTTATGTCATAATTTATAAATCAATAAAAGATTTTTTGAGAAAATAAAATATTGGTTTATAGTCGTTTTACTACATACTAATTTTTAAACAATAGAAACTCTCAGGAGAAAGAATTCAAATTGCAGAAGTCCAAAGCCTCAGATGGGTAAGTCAAGCAAACCTCACACCAAAAAAAAAAAAAAAATGATTTAAGTCACCATCAAGCAATACAGGTAAGAGCAGGCATGCAACATCATGAATACCATATAACGTTCTAACACCACAAGCAAAATAAAGAAAGAAAATACAGTCACAGTCAACCTTCAATCTTTAAAATGTGTAATATTACACTGTCTTGTACAGTGTAGAAGAGATGGAAAAACACAACACGTACTAAAAACTAGGAAGAAAGGAAACTCACATCATTAATGAACCCATATCTCTCTGCTTGCCAGAACAGTTATCTGGTTACAATGTAACATTCTCTTTTTATATTGTCTAAAAATACAAAAAAACGTATATATCAGTTGTTATATGTTTTTTCTCCACACATCCAGCAGCTCTTTAAACATTAAGTTGAAAAAAACAAGGATCACTCCCTCCACAAACATGCACACACAAACAAATAAACCAAATTATTGTCATATTCATTCTAGTAGCAGGTTTTGTTACAAATTGCCAGTTAACAAGCAACTTTACTCTTTCACCTCATTTCAGTTATTATTATTTCATTCTATTTGCTATATTGCTAATACATTAATCATTGATGCATACACACATTTGCACATGCACACACATGAACAGTTGGGCATGCGGGGCTGGGTCATGTGTCCCAGTATGCCACCCACTGCAGTACTACAACTGCTGGCTGGACAAGGCTGTACTGTAATAAATGTGGAGAAAATAAGTGAATAATGCTGGGAAGCCATTGTTTTCTAAATGCACTGGTATGCCTTTTAGAGTTTTCTTCTAAACTTTTGATCCACTGATTGAACAAAAATGACTAAAGGAAGAAATTTAGTCTTACTCCTCATCTCTGTGTTTCCCTGTATCCATTTGTATACCATACATTGCCAAGGCTGCACAGTAAATATCTGTGTAGAAAATAAGTGCATTAAGCTGAGGGTCTGTCTTCTGCCAGTCTTCCAGAAGTCATGTTTTCTTTAGATGTTCTGAGGTGTATTTTAAAACTTTTTCCCCACCTTTTGGTTCAATGATGGCCTGAACAATATAATGTCCTAGAAAAAAAAAGTTCAGTGCCAGGTTAATGAGCAAACAACAGCAACTAAAACACTATTCTTACATACTTAGAAAGTTGCCTGAATAACAGGTTTAGTAATACATTCATTTTCTGAAGAATATGAAATGAAACTCAAATGTCTAATGTTATTTAACAACTTCAACCCTCAAGAATTTACCAGAAAACAACTTTTACAAGTAGCATACCAAAAGAATGAGACAAACTCAGAAACACTTGGCACTGGGGAAAATTAGGAGGGAATCCTTATGGCTTCTGAGTGAAATGATAATACTAATATTAATACTACTACTACTAGTACTTCTACTAATAATAAAAGAACAGGAGGAAATACAGTCTCAAAAGCGGGAATAGATTGAAAATATTGCACTTATATACTCAGAAAAGTAATAGGATAACAAGCTTTGTATTTGAATACATTTTCATTTTTTTTAAAACAGTTTTATTGATTTTGATTATAATGAAAACAATCACATAGACATAGATAAGATAATTTACATTATAGATTTACAAATTGATAACATGTATTTATAGCATTTAAATATGAGTATACAAATAATAAAGCAAACAAACTAAAGTATGTACATAGACATCCAGTATTTATACATTAACAAACAAACTAAAGTATGTACATAGACATCCAGTATTTATACATTAACATACACTATAACCTTCCTTTTGTAAATTGTTCTCATGAATGACAAGGAAAGTCAATTATCTTTATGCAAAATGATCATTTTTTCCAACATATTTTGTAAGTTAACCCATAAATGATGTTCATATGTCTTTCTAAATGTTCTAGAGGTTATGGTTCTTATCTGTAAATGACTAACTTATTTTAATAAATTAGTAAACTCAGAGAATGTAGGAGGATGTTTTGAAATCCAGTTTTTTGTTATGATCTTTCTAGCCACTGCCAATATAGTCCATAGCAATGAGTATTTGGTTTTCCTAACACATTGTGGAACAGGTGTATTAAATATGATTAACGATTTATTCTATATGAAGTCTGAAAAAAGTGTTTGTAAAAAGTAATTTACTTTATTCCAAAAGATATTTAAGGTTGGACAGTCAAAAAACATATGTGCCCAGTTAATATCTACATTGGAGTTGCATCTATTACAGATGTTCTGTTTTTTATTAATTTTGTCCATTATGTGTGGTGTATAAAAGGATCTATTCATGAATCTCCATGTGTAAATCTTCCATTTCAGAGAAAATGATTTTTTCCCAGCTGATTGTAACATATTAACCTTATCTTGCTCACTTAGGGAATTATGAGTAATTAAACTATAATAACTCCAGTAGTTATGTGTGCAAGAAAATGTTTTTTCTCTTAAAAGTCTATAAATAAAGGAGAGACTACCTGAATATGTATGCTGGTGTAATAATGTTGATTGAAGAAACTGTTATAATATCTTGGTGTCATGTTTGCTAGTTGATGAGGCTAGTTTCAGCTTATTATCAAGATATAGTATAAGAGTTGATATATCTATCCATGAGGAATTATTAAGTGTATATTCCTGTATAATATGATCCATTGAACTAGTCTTGAATTCATAAGTTAGCTAGAACCAATATTTGAGTTCATTGTTTTTCAGTTGAGAAATTTTGTTAATATCTGAGGTAACAAAAGTCTCTTGTGTATATGCTATAGGAAATAAAAAAGTAGTCTTTATATATAACATATTTATATATAAAGTTTCTAATGTTAATTATAATCTTATGTATATAACTGGCAGTATGATTAGGATTAGTATGTGTGATAAAATATTCTTTTAAGATCCATTTAAAAGGTGTGTTTATGAATTCTAATTGATATGTTGTTGGTCTCATTATATGTTCCATGGCTGACACTTCCCATAAAGATTTCCATTTAGCTAAATAGGTTATATCTAAGAGCTTAGAAATTGATCTGATTATAGCAGAAATCGAATAGAGATTTAGATCTGGGAAAGCTATTCCACCATTCTTCCAGCTGTTAGTATGTTGATTAATAGTAATTCTAGGTTTTTTTGTGACCAAAAGAATCTTAGTATTAAAGTGTTTAGTTTATTTATAAACCTTTTTGAGGGTAGAATTTGAAAGGATTGTATTACGTATAAGATTTTAGGTAGCATTATCATTTTATAGTGGTTAGTCTTTCTTCAGTAGTAAATATTATTGTATTCCATTTTGAAAATAATTATTGGATATTTTGTAAACATTTGTTATAGTTTAATTGAATTATTGATTTAATGTCTTTGGCAAGAATGATTCCAAGATATGTGATTTGATCTGCGTTAGCAATGAGATATGTATTAGTTCCTATCATCCTTTTTTTTATTTGTTATTATTATGATATATGGGTAGAATTTTTGTTTTATTGTCATTGAATGATAGACCGGACATCATTTGAAACGTTTTAATTGTTGAATAAATTTTCGGAAGGATATGAAGTCTGAAGCTAAAACATTTATCTTTATTTAGTGACTGAAATTCTCAACTGTTTTCCAGGTGACAACAAATCCCACTGTAAACATACTAAAAGTATGAGGTAACGTCAGGGACAGTTGAGAGACAGGAGTCAAAAACACACACATAAACACACATACACCAAAATGAAAAGGAGGGAAACATTCTCAAATATTGTTCTTACACACTTAGAAAATTGTTAGCATGTTTCGCACATGGGTGCATTTTTCTGTGGGATATGAATTCTGTAACTATCAGTTTTTTAGTGACTGAAATCCATCACAATTTTCAAGGAATCCACAAATTCCACTGTAAATAGAAAAATATCAGGCAAAATCGGAAAAAGTTGAGACTTATTGCACACACACACACACACACACACACACACACACACACACACACACACATGCACAGTCGTGTGTGCACACAGGTGCAAACACACAAACAGTAGAGTAGCTAGGTTAGGGACAGAGGGAAACTGCCCTGCACACTAAGTGTTGGGAGCTTTAAAGCCGGTCTCAATCTCTCTTTAATGCAATATTGTTTTTTAAAAGTATTGCATTTGTAATTAAATCTGAGCACTGTGGCACTCCATGCAGCCAGGGTATACACTGTATCACTAGTTTGCTACATTTGCAGCAAGCAAATTGCTATAGTTTAAAAAGAAGATTTTTAAATTAAACCATGAGCACCATAGCGGCCTGTGCAGGCAGATTATAAACTGTAGCAACTGTTTGCTACAGTTTAAAAAGAAGACTTTTTTAAACTAAAACATGAGTGCCATAGTCCTCTGTGCAGGCAGGATAGAAACTGTAATATATGTTTGCTACAGTATAAAGAGAAGTTTTTTTTTTTTTTGTTACTAAAATATGTTGAAGAAGGGATGGGGTCAGGGCACAGAAATAGGATTGGATTGGTTGGGGAAAGGGGGGGGGCAGGTTTCATACACCTGGCCACCTGGTTGGTATGCTAGTAGAAGGAATACCCTTTTTTGTTTGGTTGTTTGTTTTTCACTTTAAAGAAAGAAAAAAAAGGGGGTGGGGTATAGAACTAACAATAATAAGTCAGGCTTTCTAACTTCACTTGAAGAGCTGAGCGGGTGGGGTGCTGGTTCTTAGTACCAGTACAAGGCACTGGTTGAACCAGTGATGCTTCTGTAGATACACACACACACACACACACACACACACACACACACACACACACACACACACACACACACACACGCACAAGCACACACGCACACACACGCACACACACACACACACACACGCACACACACACACACACACACACACACATGCACACACATGCACACACACGCACACACACAAACACACATACAAACAGCATGCACCTACACTCATAGCTGTACAGGCATACATACATATGAAATTGAACAAATCCCTAAGCTGCAAATAATGTCAACACCAGAACAAAAAGAACTCCAGGGTATATTGAGTGTTATAACTTCGTGAACATGCATTAACACATACTGGTGTTTGACTACCTAGGAAGTCCTCAATTCACATTTAAAATGACAGGACACAGTTACTGTGCACTGGATCACATTTAAATAATAATTTTAATAATATACTTGGTCTGATTCTGTCTTTCAGCTGGGCATCCCAAGGGCTGAACACAGTGCTTTAGTGGACAAGATGTTTGCCATCAGGCCACCTGTTGGACATCCCAGCACTAGACCTGGAATCAGCACATTTCTGACTATTTAATGCATTAGGTGGAGCAAAGTGAGTGACTATGAATGCCTGACCGATTAAGTGGCATTCTATGTCCCTTTGTTTTGGAATATGCTGCAGACTGCAGAAGAATTACCTCCCTATTTCCGTCATTTTTCCCAACAATTGCATCATTTTAAGGCAGAACTGAAACACAGACAATCAAAAAGAAATTGGCAATGGCTCAAAACATCATAAATACAAATATGTTTATAAATATTTAAATTATAGTTCCATTGAAGTAACTAAAGTTAAAACAATATATTTCTTAACCAGAAATCTATCTTCATAATGAGAGCATAATTATAGCTACAAGAAATAGTAAAATATCTTTACATATTATCTTTACATTTTATTGTAAAGAAAATAATGTTTAGGGGCTGTTGCAAAAACCCAACAACAGGATCAGGTGTTAGTGTGTAATCACTTGTGTAAGATATATATTCAAATGCAACCCACTATAAAAGGAATCTCTTGCCAGGGATTAATTTTCCCATGTAATTCAATGTTATAGCAGCATAATTCACTGAGTGTGGAATGCACAAATGAAAGATTGGTTCTACACTCTGAACTACACTTTACATTGATTTTTTTCTGTTTCAAAATGCATTGCAAGAGTTTACTTCAGTGTCCACTAACAGCACATATATCACCTCATTACAGAGAATGCTGTGCATCATTTTGTTGTCATGAATTGTTTAGTGTAGGAACTTTTTATAGGATACTTCTTAACAAATATCTTGTTATTTTATCACAGGGTCTTATGTAGTAGAACTGCAGATTGCAGTGTCATGTGGCAGGCAAATCCACAGACTCTGTGCAATTTTTGGAAGAACTTAAATTAATGTAGGGGTTTACTGAGGAAACGTAAATTATAATGAAAGTGACAGGTTCAGTCGCAGGCTGCAGTTAGCATGTCTTTTTAGACTCTTATATGACAAGAATATGTTTTAAGTTGCTCTACTCAGGTTTGTATATATATTTATATATATATATATATATATATATATATATATATATATATATATATATATATATATTACTTGAGTGCTTGCATTAGATGTAATTAGAAATATCATGATAACAAACTACAGAGGCCTGTACAGGCTGCAGCTATGCATTTTGCTCTTGGCATCCGAAGGGAGACTAAAACTTATCAATACTAAGTAGCGTATTCCTTAGATGACTGGGGTCTGGAAAACAAAAATTATTGGAAAAGACGCTGTGGACAAAGTAAATGTTACAAATGTGCAATAATGGCATTTTTAATAAAAGCATATCATATGTTGCAGTCAAGCTCTTAACGACTCTGCCACTGTAAAGGAGATCATAAGGTGTGTGAAACTGTGTCTGAATCTAAAATATAATACCAGTGAAACTGTTGAAAAAAACACGAATGGCACCACAAACTGCAGAAAAGACAAACCAAAGCAGGAACAGACAGCACTTGATCTTCAGCTCTTCAGCTCTTTATTAAAAATGACGAGTAAAAACTGGTAGCAAATACAAGTAAAGTTAAATGCTTTCCATCTAGTTTAGTAAGTAGACTTCCTCGGGCATCTAACAGCAACTCAGATTCACTTAAATACACTTCCCCCTTCTCTCCTCCACTAACTTAATTACTTAATAGATACCAATTAAACACAATAAATAACCTTAAACTTTGCAGCATAAGTTGAAGTAAACAATCAATACTACTAGTTTATACAACATACAAACTTAATAAAGTAAAATGAAATGGCATAAAATAAACCTCTGTACTTAAAAATCATGCTCAACCTTTACATTCCAGTGTATAAGTTAGATACTAATATATGGTAATTGTTGAGCTTTAGGGATTATAGTTAGCAAGTTCTCAATATAGGAAATCTCTCAGATTGGGTGCTGTCTGTTCGTGCTTTGGTTTGTCTTTTCTGCAGTTTGTGGTGCCGTTTGTGTTTTTTCAACAGTTTGTCTATGGCTAGTGGGAACAGTACAGACTCCCAGAAATTTATGAAAATAAATAGAAGGGATATTTTTGCATAATGCAATTTGATAGCAACGGGAAAACCATCAACTTCTGTTTGGTTCATCTTATATAATACAGAACCTTGGGCAGCATAGTGTCTCAGTCATTAAGTTTTCTGCCTTACAAAATCCAGGGTTCCACCCTGTCTGTGTGGTATTTCTATTTTCAATTGTGGAAAGAGGCATCTATCATTATTATGTGCCCATCTTATATTACCAGATTAAATCCTTATTATGCCAGTTTAGCAAAACAATTTCTGATACGATATAGGTCAAACTGACATTGTTCGACTGTAAGAAAACACATTCTTGAGTATTGTCTATCTTCAGATCATGATATGATATGAGACGTGCTACAGAAACATAAACATTCATTAATAGAAACTGAAATTTGAAGGTTTGAAGGTAGATTGAAAAATGATTAATCAGAAGATATCTGTTAAAAAAAGGGAAGCATTAGAAATTTGAAGAGGAAAGACCAAATCCAAGCACTGATTTTCAACTGTGGAATTCAGCACTGGTAATTCCATAACCAGAAAACTCATTAATCGAATCTGTAGGTTAGCATCTACCAGAAAAACATTTCAGATATGCTTTAATATTATTTGAAATGGAATCTGAAAACATGTAGGGGTGTGTGGGGGGCAGTCATAGAGTAACAAAGCAATGCTTGCAGTTGAAAGTTAACTAGGTTTCATTAATATTTAAGCATGTAAGAACATAAGAACAGCTATATATCCAACATCATCATAGTATGAAAAATATAAATATTTGTCCCATTATATTGTAATGGAAAATCATTCTGACTAATCTATGTACAGTAACATAATGTAGTAGCCTTGTTACTATTAAATTGCATAAGAAAGCAAAATTGTTCCCCTGTATTGCATAGATGTTTCAGTTGTCAACCATCCTTTTATTTTCTGACAGCTTTGAACATTTTAGGCTGTCTTATGCAAGGAATATAACACTGAATATCAAAGTCTATTTCAAGCTGAAGAGCAGCACCAAGGTTAAAAGTGATGTTTTTTCCATGACATACAGTAGATATAAAAAGTGTACACACCCCGGTTAAAATGCCAGGTTTTTGTGATATAAAAAAATGAGATCATAATAAATCATTTCAAAATTTACCCACCTTTAATGTGACCTTTAACCTGTATAATTCAATTGAAAAACAAACAGAAAAAAATAAAAAAAATACAATAAGCTGGTTGCATAATGCTGCACACCCTTAAAATAATACTTTGTTGAAGTACCTTTTGATTTAACTACAGCAGTTAGTCTTCTTGGGTAGGAGTCTATCAGCATGGCACATCTTGACTTGGCAATATTTGCCCACTTTTCCTTGCAAAAGAGTTCTGAATCTGTCAGATTGTGAGGGCATCTGTTGTGCACAGCCCTCTTCAGGTCACCCCACAGATTTTCGATTGGATTTAGGTCTGGACTCTGGCTGGACCATTCCAAAACTTTAATTTTCTTCTGGTGAAGCCATTATTTTGCTGATTTGGATGTATGTTTGGGGTCATTGTCCCATTGGATGGTGAAATTCCTCTTCAACATCAGCTTTCTAACAGATGCCTAAAGGTTTTAGGCCAAAAGTAACTGGTATTTAGAACTGTTCATAATTCCCTCCACCTTGACTAACGCCCCAGTTCCAGCTGAAGAAAAGCAACTGCAAAGCATACTGCCACCACCATGCTTCACCATGGAGCTGGTGTTCCTTTGGTGATGCAGTGTTGTTTTTGTGCCAAACATACCTTTTGGAATTGTGGCCAAAAAGTTCAACCTTGGTCTCATCAGACCATAACACATTTTCCCAGATGCTTTTGGGAGAGTTGATGTATTATTTTGAAAATTTTAGCCAGGCCTGGATGTTTTTCTGTGTAAGAAAAGGTTTTCATCTTGCAACCCTGCCTCATAGCCCAGACATATGGAGAATACGGGAGATTGTAGTCACATGTACTACACAACCAGTACTTTCCAGAAATTCCTGCAGCTCCTTCAGTGTTGCTGTATGTCTCTTGGCAGCCTTCCTGACCAGTTTTCTTCTTGTCTTTTTATCAGTTTTGGAGGGATGTCCAGTCTTTACAACGTCACTGTTGTCCCGTATTTTGTCCACTTTTTGATGTCTGTCTTCACTGTATTTCATGGTATATCCAATGCTGTGGATATTTTTTTGTAGCCTTCTCCTGACTGATACCTTTCAACAATGATATCCCATTGATGTTTTGTAAGCTCTCTGCCAACCAGGGCTTTTGCTGTAGCAGGCAACTGAGTAAATGTCAGGAAAATCCTACTAGGACAGCTGAACTTTATTTGGCCTTAATTAGAGTCTCTTTAAGTGAAGTCAGGTGTGTACCCAAGAAGACTGAATGCTGTAATTAAATCAAACGGTGCTTCAACAAAGTATTAGTTTAAGGATGTGCACACTTATATAACCAGCTTATTGTAGATTTTTTATATTTTTCACCTAAAAGATTTGTTTGTTTTTCAATTGAAGTGTACAGGTTATAGGTCACATTAAAGGTGGGAAAAGTTTTGAAATTATTTATTGTGGTGTCATTTTTTATGTCACAAATACTTGGCATTTTATCAGGCATGTGTACATTTTTATATCCACTGTAGTTCTGTATTGAAACCTAACAATGCAGTACCACTAACTAGTAGCATTTAAATGCTTTGTAAACTATATTTTTCTGAATAACCTGAATTAAAACAAATATGAAACTCAATACCGGGCAAGTAAGTCATTCTACTTTCTGCTTTTTTTTGCTGTTTCTATAGTACTATTAACACACACACACACACACACACACACACACACACACACACACACACACACACACACACACACACACACACACACACACACACACACAGAAATATTTGCATCTATATCTATAGCTATATTTTTATATCTATATCTATAGCTATAGCTAATCTATATATATATTTGCTTTTGTTACCTGGGAAAGTCCATCTGGATACTGAAATGTCCATTTTCAGAGAAAGCCTGTGAGAAAAAGATATCTATCTCTATATTATCTATATGTATATTATCTATATCTATATCACTATATCTATCTATTTCTAAATATCTATCTATCTATATCTATCGCCAGGATTCAGTAAGCTCTGCATGGCATGCAGGAATAGTGCAAGAGCTGCTGCACGTAGAATGGCTGACAAGCAATCCAGGAACGAACTCCCAGGATGTGCACGAGCGCTCCTACACTATTCCTGCACGGACATAGCTCCTGTATGCTAATTTCCACATTTTCTGGTGAAAATCATGGAAATGAGGTGAATTTGTGATCCAGAAAGCAGGCAGGCATCTGCGCAGGTATAGTGTAACCTGCAGAAATGTATTTGGCTACTAACCGAATACATTTCTGCAAATTAAAAAACGGAGGCATGAAAGCTCCAAAGAAAGCATTTATTCAATGTAGTAGGCATGCCAGTGGCCAAATATATGGCCATTGGCATGGGAAATAGTTACAAAATTATAAAAAATAACTTTTATTTTTTTTTGCTGATTTTGGATGTTTAAGTATAGGGCAGCGGTGCGCAAATGGAATCGGCCCAAAAATAATGAAAAAAGTTGGAAATAAGCTTTTAAACCAAAATCATCATTCTGCCATAATAGTCAATGGCATGCATAAGACAACAATACCATGGAATAGTGGTTGTTAAGGGGGAAGGCTGAGTGTCAGTTTTGTAACCATGCATTAGCAGTCAGTTTTATGAAAATGAGGGGATTGATACTGAATCACAGATTTCCCCTCAGTAGAAACTTGCACCCAACCGTGTAGGTGCAGCAACACCATGGCATAAGCATAAAAGGTAGATGACCTCATAAGGGGGAGTGACATGCATGCTCTAAGCTTATTGGAGCTCTGTGGCACATGTTTGCCTTAGTTAAGCACAGCTAAGGAAGGGGTGTGTGTCTGAGGCTGCCTAGCAGTCTTTACATTGCCTAAACGGGTATGCGAGCTGCACAGCGGTTTTTAAACAAAACAAAAAACAAAAAAAAACAGAGGCAATAGCATCTCTGTTCACATCTGAGCACTGGGTATGTGCACCGCCCCTCAGGGCTTAAACAGGAAAGCAATGGGAAGAGAAAACAGCAGTAGGAAGGCTAGCAAGGAGAACTAGCATAGCTGGCAGGTGAAATGTATCAGAAGCAGCCAATTACACAGGCAGCAGACCAGCACAGCACACTAATATAAACTATGCAAACACCTTTCACTCTGTTTTTTTCCCACAAACTCTACACCACCGGTGTACACAGACAGGGAAATTTTACCTGACAAAACTAACAAAATGATAGGGACTGCTCTCATACATCAATATGTGGCAAAGGCTGAGGGTGGTGAGAATGAGAATGCTGACAACCAACCCACAGTGAGGAGAAGGAGAAGAGTGTACAGACCCAGGGTAACCTACCAGTGGCTACATGAGCTGGAGATAGTGGAGTGCTATAGGGTGGACAGAGACATCCTACAGCAAATTTTTGAGCTGTGCCGGCCATGCCTCACACACAGAACCAACAGAGGGGAACCCATCCCAGTAGATACCAAGGTATGTGTAGGCTTAAGAATACTAGCCACAGGTACCTTCCAAAGGCCAACTGGGGATATCATGGGGATCTCATAGGCATCAGCATCCAGAGTACTCCACCAGTTCCTGGATGCCACATCAGCACATGCCTGTGAGCACATATAATTCCTCAACACCTGTGAGGCATTGACCAGCAATATGCACCTCTTCCATCAAACAGCAGAATACCCTGAGGTAGAGGGTGCTGTACACTACATGCACATATACATCAAAGCACCACTTGGTGAGTGACTTATGGTCTACATAAACTGCAAGAGCTTCCACTCCATCAACTGCCAGGTTGTGTGCAATGCCCAGGGCATTATCATGAATATGTGTGCTGGCAGCCCTGGATGCTATCATGACTTCCACATGTGGCATATGACACAGCTGTACCAGAGATTTGCCAGTGGGGACATCAAATATGGCCACCTAGAGGGGGATGCTGGTTGCTCACTGGAGCCATGACTGATGACACCCATCAGAAATGCACACACACCCGAACAAGAACTCCATAATAAGGCACACGCACAAACCAGAATCATAGTAGAGCATGTGTTTGTGATGCTCAAGTCACTGTTCCGGTGCCTGAACATATCCAGTGGAGCCTTGCAGTACTCTCTAGCTACATGTACACAAATTTTCATTGTATGTGCCATGCTACACAATATGATCCTGCAGAAACAGCTGCAGCAGGAACAGCACGGGGCAGGCCCACACAGCCCACCACCATTGTCAAGGCCAGCACAGGCACAGAGTGACTCGGTGGAGGAAAAATCTGAGCTGGCCCATGTAGGCAAAAGGAGGTGTGCCCTGTATGCCCAGGCTTTGGCAAAGAGGCAACACATAGCACATACACTGACTCAGTAGGAACCCAGGAATGACACCACTCTCTGACTCGCACATGCAGTAAAAGGGATGCTAAACATGACACTACCTGTGCTTTACCATGTATAGAGAGTGTACTATGTGCATCTGATATAGTAAGCCCTCCAGCACCATCCTCAGTAATGGCACAGCCACAAGGTAAGTCACTCTTCCTTACAACTGCTGAATGGAGTAAGTAGTATGTTCTGCTAGTTGTATCTATGGTATGGATGTGAGCATGCAAGGGAATCGGGTGGCTGAATGGGATGGCAGCAGATAGTGGACACCTATATGGGTAGCATGGAATCCATAACAAGTACTGGTGTCAACAAAGTAGGCAGTACTAGACAAGGTGACAAATCCCACTGCAGTACATGTAGTGACCCAAATGTGTGTCCCAAGGACACACACATGCATGTCAGTGAGGCTCACATACCCAACAACAGCCTCAGCCAGTAGGACTGGTGTAGATGCCCATAAAGAAAGGCTATGCTAAGCCCTCCAATTGATGGCAATGGAGAACAGCCCCCCTCCAGACCTACACAGACAGACTACAACAGGTCAGGCAGTTGTATGTTAGTTCTGAAGGGTAAGAAGTCTGAAACTGAAATGTAGGTTAATAAAATCTAAGATCTGTACTCTACTGATATGCCTCTAGTCTGCATGATAGTTCAGAATACAAAATGAAATGGAAGCCAACAGAGTACCTGAAATACCAGTACAGTCATAGCAAATGTTTACAGTTGTCAGGTGTGCTCCCCCACAATCCTATGTAGAAATGCCATAACATGTATGTGTGGGTTTAATAACAGTGGGGCACAGATTACCTGGGCTGGCCCAATTTACAGGATAGATTGTTGCATGTGTACAATATTCAGGGGTTTGTGTGTTAGGTTGTTGTGTGTTACATATTGTGTGGAAGTGGTCAGCATGTAGGCATGGAGGACTGTGTCTCAGTAGCCTATGGCCAGTACTGTCGATGACAGGGCCATGTTCTGACAACTGCAGTGCCAACCACAATGTATCCCAGCAAGACCCAATTCAGCAGTCATCCATACTCAGTATTCAGATGTCAATATCTGTCACCATCTGAAAGATGGACATGCCATGAATGTGGGCCCAGACATACACACAGTACGCAGATGGAAGTACACCAGACAGAGTACATAAAATTTAACTGTCAGGTGCACACACCTTTGGAATTGTACATACAGGTTAGCAGCACATTAGTTGTCTGTGTAGTATAGAATACTGATGTAGTCTGGCCAAACACTGGCAGACTACAAAAGTCACAGTTATGAAGTAATGAGACACTACCTATGTCCCTGCACAAGGTAGCATAGGGGGAATGTCCCAGGTATATCTGTGAGTCAGCTGCAAGAAGCTTCCATATTACACATGCACTCAGCTCACCCCACCATCAGCCAGAGATTTATCACAGGTCATATCCCTGCTGTTAGGAATGAGTACAGTATGACCCCCACTTCTGTATGGGAATACCCACAGAATGCAGCATGCTGAAGAGGTGTCCCATGCAGGTGTATCCCTAGCTGTAAGCAGCACCCTGCCAGTATCCAGAACAATGGATTAATAAGGACAGGAACTATTGACATTAACACCTTGCACACTTACCCTGTCACCCCAGGAGAATCCAGTGGCTCGTAGTCTGGGACTGTAGGAGTGACAAACTACACTGGCCTGCTACAGATGGCCTGCATCACTACCAATTGCCTTACAGTCCTCTGTCAAAGGCCTGTGCCTCACCCATTCTGCCAATGTATGTTATCTCATGGGGCCCAACTAACAACATAACACAGTCCACAGAACACAAATGCAAGGACATGTTGGCAAATCCCAGTAGCATGCCCACCATGTCCTACTGCATGAACTGTGGACCAACCCTTAAATACTGCTGGGATGAAGGGACAACTATAGGGATAGTTCTCAGATATCACCGGCATAATGTTAGGAAGAGAAATGAATAACAGAGTGGGGGGTGTAGAAGCATGGATGCCATGGACTGTGTGAAGTCTGAAACTCTGATGTGTGCCCATACTACCTCTGCCTGCAAACCCAGTAATGGGCAGCTACAAACCTGCTTGTAAACCAAAATGAGAAGGGGAACTGACCAGATATATGAGCTCTGCCTCTGGGTAACCTGGGTGAATCTGTACAGCTGAGAATTATGGCTACAGCAGGATATGGCCATTCTGTTATGTTGATAGATGTACAAGCAGGGGATCCTCAGTCACCAGAGTACCAAGGTGCTGGACCATTTACACAGACCCATCAGCAAGTGTCTGAAGCTACCCCTCCAGAATGGCAGGAGTGTGCAATAATATGCAGGCTGCAGACCACAATACTGGACACAGCTTCATTCATCTGGTATTTCCCAGTAAATAACTGTGAGCAAATAATTATATCTGTTAGTAGTTGATGACATAATACATCACAGTATAAAACAGTACATATGTCTGAATATCTCTGCTAACACCAACCATGTAACACAAGCAGCACAGACACAATAGTTACAGTATCCCACTGTCTTTCGCCCATTGTGACTCCATATTTTCAACCTATCTACAGACATCCTGCAGAAACAGGTTGATAGCTGTAGGTGTAGAACACAAAATCCTGCACCAGAGTGCAACTTACCTGGAATGGATTCACACACTCAATACAGAAGGTCATACTGGGCATGCTCCTACACGCAGAGAAATGAAGCCCATGTCTGACAACAACAGTGGACTATATATATCTGTCAGTCGCAGACGTCTGTGCACACACACCGCATTGCATAACATTCACGCTTTGCACACACACTGGATATGAATACTCACACATATACAAGGCCAACACACTATAATAGGTCAAACATACACACACAGAGATGTGGGGAAGAGAGAGACAGACAGTGACAAAGAGATTTCCATCATGAAGCCTGTCCCACCCACCACACATTCAATTGGCCAGTATAACATGATGTGATTATGTCAATCACTGTAGACATTTGCTTTTGATATATATATATATATATATATATATATATATATATATATATACATATATAGAGAGAGAGAGTGTGTGCTGTGTGTCTCTCATCTGTAAGATGGGGTGGTGGTCTTCTCATTTCTTTGTTATCTGATATTTAACTGTTAGCCTAGAGGGTTTCCTCTGTACTTTAAGTGCTAGCCACAAAGTTTGAGAATTCATTTTATGCTCAGTTTCTGAGTGACTTGGCTGTCTAAAATCGCCAGCATTAGAAGCTGAAGTTAAGTGCAAACTTGCAGTACTGTGTTTTATTCTTCTGTTAAGTGCAAACTTGCAGTTTTAAAAGTACTGAATTTTATTTTGTCTGTTACCTAATTGTTTCACTGAATAGTGTGCTGTGTGTCTCTCTGCAGTTAGTTCCCCACTCACCCTCCCTGTTCTTGTCTTGGTGTTTGTGTTGGTAGCTCTGGAATTGCCCGCCCCTCCTGTAAGTATGTATTTGAACACTCCTCCTGGGTCTATCTCATTTGTTCACTTAACCGAGTACAGTGAGATCATATTCTGAGTCTAGTGTTCACTCTACTTAATACAGAGAGAAGATTTGAGAAAGCTAATCCACTTAGGTTCTTCCTTATTCTCTTCTTGAACTTTACCAACAAAAAAAAATTGCACTTTATTCATCTGCTTTTACTGTATTTGTGTTTCCTCCTACTTTATTTTGATTTTGCCTCTTCTTAAAAGTGCTCAGTTTTATTTATTCTCCTGCATTTATTACTGCTGGTAGTAGCCTGATTAAATTGTAACTGTTATTCTGTCTTTTGGTTTAAGCACTTGGGCTTCATACCAATTGTTTTACATTAAGAAGGTTTGTGGTCTGCACTGTTGTGGCAGTACAGGTAGCTTACATCCTTCTAAGCTGGGCATTGCTGATTGAAGGCTCAGTGTCTGCTATTCTAAAAGTGTGTTAGTTCTGGTTTAAGCATTTGGGCTTCAGGCCAGTTATTCTACATTAAGAAGGTTTGTGGTCTGCACTCTTGTGGGAGGAGAGGCTGTATTCTGCCCTTCTGAGCTGTGAATTGCTGGTCACAGGCTTATTGTGCCTGCGTATTTGAACTGTTTCTTTCTGTAATTGGTGCACCTTGTTACTGTAGCATAGACTAGATTCTGGTCTGCTGAATCTAGCTTTGTTTGTATAACTTGAGCACTGATCCAGGCTATCTTTTTTTGTAGAAGGTTCCCCTGCACCCTAGTGGCAGGAGTGTGCAGTTAGAACTTGTCTGATTGTAGACTGCTGGAACAGGGCTCAGTTTTGTGCTTTTTTTCTGGTTAATTGGGTAACTTGTTTAAATCAGTTTGTTCATTTTCTATTGTTTTGTGTGTGTGTGTGTGTATATATATATATATATATATATATATATATATATATATATATATATATATATACATATATATATATATATATATATATGTATATATATATATATATGTGTGTATATATATAATTCCACTCTATTCATCTGCTTTTACTGTATTTGTGTTTCTTCCTACTTTATTACTAGGGGCATTAACTACAACTCTGATCTGAGATATATAACAATAAGTATCCTTTTCTTGGCATTTAAAGTGTTTTTTTTTTATTGTATCTGCATTATTTTCTGAAAAAATAAATAAAAAAATAAAAAAACGCAGAAAATATACCCACCTCTCTAAGCTAGTATAGTCCAGTTTTCAGGTTAGTGCTGAATTCAGGGCTGTGTTACAAGTCTCTGTGTTTGCCCATATCTTACTTGGATAGAAGGAAGTTTCTCTGTTCAACTGTGAGATAGAAGAACTTTGAGTAGCCTATCTGTCCCTGGAGGAGTGGTATCAGCCCAGAAATTAGTAGTTTATTGGCCATTTTGGGCTAATTTCTATCTCTTTCATTTCCCTGCTATAAAAACTGCATTTGCCCATTTTGCACACCGGACAGCGCCGGTTAGCTAGGTTATAACTATTCCCGGCACTACAAAGTCTTCTCTTCAATTTTTCCCTTGGAACTAGACAAACTTTCAACTTAACACTCAAACCATTCATTTCTCAGCCTGGCACTTGCTCAAAATTCAAAGCAAGCACTTATAAACCCTAGCACTAGACCCCCCTATACTGTACAAAAGGACAAGGCTCTCTATGCGATCTTAGCAGCCAATTAGTAAAACAGTTCACTGTCCCTATCCAGGCATGTCCAAAGGGCAGTTTCAGGTGTACTCTAGTCCAACTGGTGAACCTGGGCATTTTGAGGCAATGTTATAACTGCCTCGAGTACAGAGACAACCCTCTCCTCCTACCAACAAATGCTAATACATGCAAGAAATGCAATTATACAACCAAACTGGAGGCTAAGCTCTCTCAACCCAAGACTGGATCAGACAGTCAAGAGGAGAAGGGAAATACTTGCATCACACCACCAGTCTCACACAGATCCACTAATCCAGCACCGGCAAACAACACTCATAAATACAATACACAAAAACATACTCGGAGGCTCTAAATAAATATCTGCAAAAGCAACAGAGACCTCCAAAGCAGACATCCAAACAACTTCCACCCCCCCAACACAAACCATGAAACACATACTACACAAAACCAGTGTGCCATGCAATCGCAGCCCTCAAGGCAAAACAACATACCCAACACACAAGTAATAGGTGACTCTTTAGTCAGGCACACTGATATGCTATTCACTAGGCTGAACAAGGAGAAGGTTACTGTTAGCTGCCTGTCGGGTGCCATGATCTGCCACATAACACAAGCACTCATGTCACTCCAGAACAAGTACAAATATGACTCTGTAATTGTCCATGTTGGTGTGACTGACCTGAGCCGTATGTCCCTGGACTACATGAAAAGAGGCATGGAAGAGCTCTCTGATCACGTAGTCCAGGCCGGTGTGACCCTGATCCTGAGTAGCATCCTACCATCACCAATGATACCATGGTATAAAGAAAAAAATATCAATTTCAACAATTGGCTATGTTTCTGGTGTCATTCAAAGGGGATCCAGTGTCTGCCCACCTGGGATGACATGTTCGACAAGCCACACTGCTTCACTAGAGATGGCTTGCACCTGTCACCTTAGGCTTTTTAATACTGGCCAAGGCTCTTGCCACCCCATAATGACTTTTGTAGGCAAGGCTCAAAAGACAAACCCACCACTGTAAATAGCACAAGTAACAAAAAACTGAGGGTAATGTTACTCAATGCCA
Organism: Protopterus annectens; assembly: GCF_019279795.1. Classification (NCBI taxonomy): domain Eukaryota; kingdom Metazoa; phylum Chordata; order Ceratodontiformes; family Protopteridae; genus Protopterus; species Protopterus annectens. The sequence goes on from NC_056745.1 coordinate 1,283,655,315, forward strand.
GAAGTCTAAACCTCAAAATGCACAAACTGGAGGCACTTCTCAGTATGGAAAAAAATCGATATATGTGCAGTAACAGAAACCTGGTTTAAAGTTCCAGAGAGCAACGCAGCACTACCAGTCTACAACTCATACCATACATTTTGGCCACAGAACCCAAACCAAAATACAAAAGGCAGGGGTGTATCCAAATTCATCAAGGATACCCACACCTCCAGGTTAGCAAAGCAAGATGCTTCAGAGATCATCCACGTGCAGCTAACAATGGGCAAAACTGCAATTCAAATTGTAGCTTGCTACAGATCACCCACCATGTCCCAGGAACCCCAGTCCACATTTCTGGAAACACTGGGTAACATAAAGGTCCTACAAAGCACCCTAGTATTGGGTGATTTCAACTACCCAAACATTAACTGGGAGAACTACTCAAGTACTAACTCCCTTGCCCAACATTTCCTAGAATTTATAATCTCAAACACCCTGGATCAACTGGTCAACACTCAAACCAGAGGTGAGAACATATTGGACTTGGTCATCACCAACATGGGTGACCTGTGTTCCACACTGGAGGTCAACCCCTCGCTGGTTAGCTCTGACCATAAACAAATCACTCTGGATATCCAAATTCCGCCCCCATCCCCGGTCAAGGAAACCACCTTGAAAAACATTTCAAAAGCTAACTTCACATTACTTAAGACCGAGGTGGAAAGTTTCAAATCCCCCATGCTAAAGCATAATGCTGTCCAAGCTGAAAAATCCTTTACTAATGCATTCTACGGGCACCTACAAGAATGCATGCATTGTGCTATCCCAAGCAAATCAAGACTCACTCCTCCAAGGAAAGGAAACCAGTCTGGTGGACCCCTGTCATAAACAAGCTATAAAACAGAAGGAGGAAGTTAGTACAGAAAAGAGCAAAATCTCAAGAAGGGAAGACATCCCTGATCAGTATCAGCAAAGAAACTACGATCCCTCATAAAATCATCCAAGGCTACCTTCAAAAGAAAAATTGCCAAGGACTCCAAAGATAACCACAAGGCATTCTTTAGCTACATCAAAAATCTAAGTGGATCTGCTCAGAGTTAGTGCAGAATGGCACAAAATACATTGAACTGATCGATATTGCCAAAATCCTGGCAGACAGGTTCAGTGCAACCATCACCCCCTTTCACCCCAAAAAGGGCCCATAACCATACCAGAAAAATGTAGAGCCCCTGAAATCACAGACACTCAGGTTAAAACAGCCCTCTCCAAAGCCAAAAACACAGCATCAATGGGACCGGACGGTGTCCCAAGCTGTGTCCTACATGAGCTCAAAGATGAACAAACTCCACACCTAAACACACTGTTCAAAATCAGCCTCTCCACAGGCTACATACCCATAGAGTGATGAACATCAATGGTTATTCTGCTCCACAAAGGTGGAGCAACAACAGACCCCAGGATCTATTGTCCTATAAAACTGACTAGAATGGTCTGCAAGGCTATGGAGTGCATCATCATGAAACTCAATAACAGAGTCATTGGGAACCTCCAAATACTGGACCAAACCCAGTTCAGCTTTGTTAAGGGCAGATCATGCCTCCTAAACCTGGTGGACTTCTTTGAGACAGTTAGCAAGGCTATAGATGAGGGAAAGGTGGTACACACAGCTTAATTAGACCCTGCAAAGGCCTTTGACACCATTCCTCTTTCTGGTATTATAGACAAGCTCACTAGCCTGAACATAAAGCCCTATGTCAAAAGATGGGTTGCCAACTGGCTCATGGACAGAACCCACATGGTGAGAGTTGTGGGAGCTAGGTCCAACTCTAAACCAGTTACAAGTGGCATTCCCCAGGGCTCAGTCCTAGGACCCCTCCTTTTCAGCATATACTTCTCAGAGTTACAGGCAAGCACAGGAGGACTATGGATGACCAAGTTCACAGACGACTGCAAACTAGGGGCCATAACTGATGCTCCGGCTGACACAGACATCCTTCAAATTGGTCTCATTGAGATGGATACCTGGTGTCAAAATCATGGCCTCAAGCTAAATGCCAAAAAGTGCATAGTCATCCCCTTTGGAAAAAACACAGTATCCACAGACTACCACATAGGTGGTAGTCCCCTAAATATAGAAGACGTAATAAGGGATCTGGGAACCCAAGTAGATAGTAATCTCTCCTTTGATAATCACATTGCCAAAGTGGTTAGAAAATCCTTCTGTGTGGCCCACATAATCACAAAAGGGTTCACATCCAGATCAAAAGAGGTCATTGTGCCCCTCTACTCATCACTCATCAGACCCATCATAGAGTACAATGTCTCATTTGAGATGTACCTTACAAGACACCTGTAACAGCTGGAAAAAGCACAGAAGTACCTCACCAAGAGGATCACTGACCTCAAACAGATGCCCTATGCAGCTCGATCGAAGAAACTCCAGCTGTACTCGGCTGCATACCGCCTACTCAGAGGTGATCTCTGCCTGACATACAAGGCCATGTTCAACACAGAATTGATGGGCATGCTCCATCTAAAGAAAACCATATCCCCTCCAGCCACATGCTCTTGGGATCTAAACCTCACCACGACAATAAATACAAATTGCTGGAGGGATAGATTCCTGTCCCAGAGACTTCCCATGCTTTGGAACAAGATTCCAATCTACTTAGGCAGAGCTCCTCACTAACACTCTTCAAGAGAAACTTTGATGAGTGGATGTAAAACAGAAAGTTTACCTCAGGGATCACTTCACTGGCTCTGCTGGACAGAGACACAGGGAAATAATAAAATGGGCGCCGAAAGCCAACACATTCTGGTGAGGCTTATAAATCCCTTCGGGCAGATAACCTATTATCTACCTATGAACATATATAAATATATATATATATATATATATATATATATATATATATATATATATATATATATATATATATATATATATAGATATATATATAATAAATGTACTGATATATATAAATATATATATATATAAATATATATGTGTGTGTATGTACATGTATACATATATATATATATATATATATATATATATATATATATATATATATATATATATATATATATATATATATATATCCATATCCTTGTTTTGTGTAAACATGAGTGCTGTATATACCTTCCCAGATGTATCCCACCATATTTATCTGATATGTGTATATTTAGATATAACAACATACTGATTCAACACTATTTTCACTAAGTACTAAACAATTGTCAAAGTCAAAGCAGTTGTTGTTCACTACTATTCAGTACGTGTACTGACAGATATATTTGAAAAAACAATGAACATCTTCACAGCTGTGACGGTTTAGTTGTTAAATGTTGTGACTGTAGTGTATAGGGTCCTGGCTTCATGACCTGCAAGGGCTGTTTATTTTGTTGCTAGCAGAACAAGGACTGTTGGATGCAGAGTGATCAAGGCAGTTTTGTGAGCTTTAAGCAGATTTGCGTGTGTTTGCCTGATGGTAGGCCATGCTAATGTACCATTAAACTAAAAGGCACTTACGCAGTGTCAGCTTCGCTTACCATTGCACAAATCTGCTTAACATTTACATTTAAGCAATGGTTACTCCTGCTAAGCATAGCTTAGCCTTGGTAACAAGTGATCACATTCCAGAATGAGAAAATAGCAGGGTATTGACATCTTTAATAAGTGTATTTAATTCCATGTACATAACATGCTTTTATTTGCTATCATTACAGTAGCATGGGGTGTGAGTATACTGTATGGGGCATCTGAGTATATATGGCCAGTACAACAATCTTTTCTCTTTGTATGTATTTCCTACATGGGTAGTATCCCAGGTTATATGCAGTCACACTTGCATGTATTGTATCATTATGTTACTAATGTTAACAGTGCTTTCCCAAGTAAGAGTAGATTGCAGATTGTAGTATTGGAACCATACACCCCTGCATGCAAAGCTGGACTATCGTGTTCTTGGTGTGTGAGCTCTGTGTTATTAAATATTTGCTACTGGATATTGATATGATATGTGGATATTAACTGTAGACTACTATGTGTATAGGACATGTCATTGAGGGCTGCTGTCATGTAGTAATGGCATACCTATCAGTGTCAGACGTCTTTCTGTCAAAACATTCATCCTGATGCATAACCTGTTAGCTAGCTGATTTCTGTCTGTCCTCTGTACAGATGTGCAGATTTCAGATATCCATCTTGGCTGCTTACAGGAAATCTATGCTTGACTGACAATGACATGTCTGCCCAGCTGTGTTATGAATGCCACAGCTAGGAAACCCCACTCTGTCTGCACCACATGCCATGGATACTCAACTAGACTACTACAGTCAACAGAGCATACTTGGGTAGAGGTCTCCCACCCAGGCACTGGCCATGTTATGTAATATATATTGAGTACATGTCAGTTGGAGCACCTGACTGGCCCTCTGCAAGAGACAACCAGATGATTGGATGTTGCATTTAACTGTCATCCTGGGGATCACTCAAGTGGCATCAGTTGAAAAATGGCCTGCTGAAAAATGTCAGGTGGCATGATACCACTGTACTCACATCCCCTATTCTTCTCATCTCTCCATGGGCATTATCCTGGTACATGCCTAGGAACACCTGCACCTATGGACCCCAGTACTGACAAATGTGTCAGTGTGCATTACTGAGAATAAAAGTGTCTGTGTGTTTCTAAACTTGTAGTTGATAATACCCTGAGAGCCTTCTCACCCACTACACCCCCCATTGCCATAGTTAGAAATGGCTGCTGCTGTAATGGACATTAAATGCACTATGTTACCTTCACCATTTGGCTACCTGGAGCTTGAAGTACCAGAATAACACTGTTGTACAAATGCATAGATAGGCATGGGCTACCCTCTGAGTCCTGTCAAGTGTGAGTATGTGTGCAAGGGTGTATATTTGTAGGATACGGCATTCTGAGGCCACATTCTCCAAATACAATATACCTTGCCATACATTATAAGGTATAGTGATGTTGCGGGCATTAGGAGAGCCATTACAACCCCTCACCCTACTATCCCTGTGACATGTGAAATAAATGCATATCCCTGTAGTAGCACTAATGAGATAGACAAGGGATTGTATTGCAGTCTTAGTAAATGTGTGATTGCGGGTATATCAGAGCATTATCACGGGTTTCAGTGATTAAAATTTCCAATGTGAGGTGTGGGTGCTAGGTATGCTATCTTTACACCATGGTATCCCCAGTACATGCTACAAGGTCCACTGTATGAGGACTACTGTCACCATCAGCCATACAGGTAACTGATTACACTATCTAACCCAATGATGCATGTGCTGTGTGCAAATTATCTGTAACAGAATGGACTCCCTGAGTAGGTAGTTAGCACTGATAATCCCAGGGCTCTCTGATGTGTCTATAACTGTTATGTGTTTGTCAATGTGTATATTACATTGTGCCATACTATATATTGTTTATTTACACCCAGCACATCTCCCATTACTATACTATACAAGGCCTGGTGATGTTCTTCACTGAACAAAAAACTCAGGACACACCTCATCCTAAAGCTGTGTGGTGTGTGCAATTAAGGCCAACCACATTAGTAGCAATAATTACCTAGGTAGGGGTTCTAGTCTCAGTATTGCCAAGTAAATGTATGTATGTATGTGAAGGGATCTACTTCAGTTTGCAGAAAATACATGTCCCAGGAGGTCATCTGTCTGAGAACTGACTGGCAAATGCTAACATTTCAAAGGAATCATCTTGTGGAAATTCATTCCTTCAAAACTAGTAGTAGATGTGTAAATTCCCTCTTCCCCACTGTACACCTGAACAACGATACTGGAGTTGGTATATATAGTTGGGTATAGATGTTGTGGGCATTGCCACCCTCATTAGGGTTATTGTTGTGTGTATCCCCCCTGCATAGTCTGCTGTAATACTGTGCAGTTTATTTTAACAGGTTAAGTAGTTGTCAATCACATTATTTGTAGTTCTACACCACTCCACACCCTCCAAAGTGAAGGGCTGTGCCACCCACACCAGCACATCTATGTTTACCAAATCCAGAATTGTACTACATTGGGAAAGAGGACACATACCCTGCCAGTGCCATCGCCAATGACTTTAAACTGGTGGTCTGATTATTTACTGATGTGTTGTTTTGCCTATTTTGTTTTGGTGGAATTACATAGGCTAAAATGGGTTCACTGCAAAATTAAGTACATCTATGTGTACAGTATTCTCTATGTATTGCATCAACACCAACGCCTCTGTGTGTGTTGTTCACAAACATGTGGTGTGTGCCACCCAGTACACATACCATTGTCCACTATAGAAGATCTGCTGACATCAGCCACCATGCACTCACCTGTATACACCCCTCAGGCCTATCATCCATGTGGCACATGCAGCAACTGTTATACAGACCTGTTACATGTATTCAGCTGTACCCAGGATATGACACAGTCAATATGTCACCACAGTGCCATACCCTTTGTAGGAGGCAACAGCAGATCAATATCTTGCTGACACATAGATACCTACAACACAAACTGACTATATTATGGAGACCACAATCAGTCAGTGTTAATAACAGCTATAATGCATCATGGCTGGACAGCTATACATCCTGACATGTAAGCATTAAACTTCCCAGCTGAAAATATGTTACACAGCATTACATTGCTATACCTTAGTACATTCACCCTGTGCATCAGAACCATATTAGCCTGTCTGTGCATTGATGGTATGGATGACAGGGATGTGGCACAGGTATCATCATATGCACAATGTGTGTTGTGGGTTTGCTGGAGACCTAAAGTGAGCTGTTTGGTTGACATCATGTGTGTGTGTTAGGGGGTTTTATCACCTGGGCTGTGCAGATGTGGTGTGTGTAGGTGTGGAGGTACCTTAGCTGTGTTGTTGATGAGTATGTGTATGTATTCACACATTCCTGCCATGTGGCTGCCCTATACAGGATTTTGTTAGACAGCTGCAGACCATACATGGCAGGGTGTGCAGTTCACTGTGTCCGGCCACGGACATGAGAACTGTGCCTGCCAGGGGTTCCATGGGCACTACCAGGTACAAGCCCACATATGGTACTCTCCCCTGATGATGACAAATGTCCGCTGGATCCGGGTCCCTGTTGGGACAGGCCAGGACCACGTGCATGTGGCCTGCTGTGTTGTGGTGTGGATAGCACCCCCCTGCAGTGCTGGTGCTGGTGCTGGTACTGCCACTATGGGAGTGGCTGTGACTTGTTACACGTCCACATAGACCTCCACCTGATGGTGTTGCTGACCTACGTTCACATGGTTGTCACCCTACTTCCACCATATGCTCTAACATAGACATTGTACAGTCAAGGATTCCCACCATCTCACCCAGCTGTCTATCCAGGACCTCTGCAAAATAATGGTGGGCACCTGCAGGATCTCAGATGTTGTCAAGTCCAGCAGAAGGAGTATCCCTATGGAGCCTCAGACTCTGTCTGGTATAACATTACATATGTACCTGTGCCTCCATGATGGCCTGAAACATGCTTCTGGTGACACCTGTTGTGGCACTTCTGCCAGGGGCATGATGGCCAACAGCCCTCATATGAGCACCCTTGTATATCCGCCGGTGTGGTACTTCGTCAGTCATCTGATTATGGCTGCTGTGTACAGACACACTTGCCATAGTCACCACACTGTCCTGTCCCATGCCACCACCCGCCAACTGTCCCTCATCTATGGCAACTGGTGATGAGGTATGTATAGGCATTTTGACTGTGTGTGGGGATGGGGTGGATAAAAGTGGGATGTCAACTGATGGCTTCTGCCCCTGACAACCCTGACTGTGCCTCACCATACCTATCATCATTGTCAGAGTCTGTATGGACACTAACATCAGTTTGCCTGCAGGAGGGTCCCTGACCCAAATCGTCACCTGTGTGGGGAATCCAAAAAATGTAATTTAAGACCTGCACATCATTGCTTACCTCTACATACACTCACAAACACACACACACACACACAAACACACACATGCGCACACACACACACACACACACACACACACACACACACACACACACACACACACACACACACACACATACAGGTGAGGTGGCACAAAGATATTACACAGGCCTCTCATTACCCAACAGTCAACATGCATGACATATGGCACTCAACAGCATGCACAGTAGCTATACTCAGTCCTTTTTAGAAACATTATACATCTCTGTGATGCATGAGTTGTGTTAGTAGGTGATGCCACTTCCCCTGGAACACACTGCGCCCATGTACACAGTAATGCTGTGCACCTGTTCAACACCCTGGCATGTACTGTGCACCATACTTCATGAGTGTATACATCATTGCTAAATATGTATATATGTGGCAGTTATGTTTGCTCTTTTGTTCACAGCCCCTATGTACTTGCCTGGCACATACCTGGGATGATATGAGGACAGATGTCAATAGTGAATGCCTGACCTCTGGTTTGCAGATCTCATCATCAGCAGTGCATGTATGAGCAATAAAATTAAAATAAACTGACAACCTTCAAAGCTTACTGTGGCTATGAGGAGTGTACATGCCCTTATTGACATGTCGGCCTCTTCCCTGATATGCAATTGGGCCACAATACTGCATATGTTAACATTACACACACACTGATATGTGACATATGACCTGTGCATTCAAATGCAGTATCAAACAAATGTGTTAGTTGTGCAGATGCTGATTGAGATGCATACAATATGTGGGTTGCATAAGTGTGCACACCCTTAACACGATGGTTTGTTGCAGCACTTGTTAAGTGAACTACAGCAGTCACTATTCCTGGAAGGGGTATACTATCATGGCCCATCTTCACTTGCCATTATTTGGTCACTCTGCCCTATAAATGTCCCCCAACTCTGCCGAGTAACAAAGTCAGCTCATGTGCACAGCCCTTGAAGGTCACACAGTACCTTCACTATTGCTGTGGAGTTAGGGTTATGTCTGGCACAATTCATGACCTTGACTGACTTTAGATACATCCATTTGTAGTGAGCTTTGGATGTATGCTTCAGTTCACTGTTGTGTTTCAGGATGACACCCCTCCCCATCCTCAGACTTCTTGCAGATGCTTGACTACTATGGGCCACACATGAGTGTCATTTTGCAGTGTTCCAAATTCAGAACACCACGTCTACCAGCCTAGTTTCTGCTAATGAACAGCAAACCTAAAGGTGTACTCTAACACCAGCAATGTACAGATGGGGATGGTGGTCCTGGGGTGAAGTGAGGTGTTGCTTGTGCACCACATGTATCTTTATTAATACTGCATGTAGGTTTCAGCCCTGGTCTCGTTATGCCATTACACATTGAAACACATGCCGTTGGGAGCCTTGATGTTATGCATATGCTACATGTAGAGAGCCTTGGATGATGTTTCCCGTGGAACAACTCTTCCACCTGATTACCCTAACCCATAGGCAGTGGCAACTTATGGTATTGGACTGCAGGACTGCAGCCCCCCCAGCTGTGAAAGAAAAAGAACATGTTTACTTTAAAATAAAATATTTATAAATTATTAAATATTTAATACTGGCTGGCTGCTGTAAGTGAGTCTCGGAACTCAAACTGCGCATGCTGAGTGAGTTCTGTTTTTTTTTTTTGTTTGTTTTTTTTTTCTGACTGCAAATCTGCATCTGGACTGTTGTAAAATAAGTCCAGATTGAGGAGAAAAGGCATCAGTGTGATGCCCAGAAGTCTATGTGGTTTAACCGCACAGTAAAGTGGAAGGAGATCAGACTGTCACGTCCGCAGTTATGTACGTGATGTCACTGATGTGGACAGCTGCATGGCTACTGATTGGTTCTCACTCTTTTCTGAAAATAAGAGTGGGAAAAAGTCAGTAGTAGCTCAGTACTTACCCTTGCTTGCTGAAACAAAACAACTTGTTTGCTTTACAGAGAGTTGATCGGTCATTGGACAGAAACAGACAGAGATGAACATTTTTTTAACTAAATTTGCTGATTAACAAATTGTTGGCAACAGTATCAAAAGCCGTCTTTAAATCTAGAAAAATACTAGTTCTAGTAAAAGTAAGTAAAACTTTCTCCATTTTGAGTCAAAGGCATGAAAATTTGAGAGGTATGGTGATTGTGATTCTTGAAAGTGGCTGATGCATTTATATTAACAGGGTTTTGTGTCTGGTAGAGACAAGGATATATAATCGCTTACGTAATGCAGCCGAAAAATAAGCAGTTCATGCTTAGGCTTGGTAACTCCCCATACTATCTTACTGTCATTAAAATGCGATTTACCAGTCCGTCGTTCATTGTTATTTTGGCTGTTTATTTTAGATTATTTTCCTCTTCAGTATCTTACAGGTTGCCCTATAAATCCAGGTGTTGACAGTTCTTGCTGCGTTCAGTAGAATGTTATCACCACTCATAAAGGTGCTTGCTCATTGTTTCATTATTTCTATTGTAATAATGCAGCTGTGCATTTCCCCACAGGTAACCATTGTCTTAAGGATTTAGAAATCCATTTCTACTAGAATTGGCGAATATCCAGTTAAGCACCAGCCAAGAAACTAATGTTTTGATAGTATGTATAAGTTATAAGCATGAGCATAGCGCAGTTTGATTATATGCATAACCTTTAACAGTTACATAACCATAAAATGCCATCTTCTACCTGTTTTGTGTGATGGTCATAAAGCTAAATTGATTTAATTTTATTTGAAGAATTAAGCCTCATTAGAAGAACAAAACTATATTTAAGAAGAGAAAGAATGTGTGTGACTTTGCTTTTATCTTTCTTTGAAACTGAAAGGATATGGATTAAACCAGACCTGACATTTTATCACAGAATCATAAACAATTAATTAAAGCAGAGAAAAGTATAATAAAATAATAATAAAAATACATACTACCAAGAAAGGTCATCAACAAAATATTGCAGTTAGTATGTGGGGTCATACAGAAAGTACATTAATGTTTTTAGTAGTAGTAATGCTCTGCTATTCATTGGATTCAAATACAGATTTGTGTAGAACAATGATTCTGTCTGACCTATAACTTTTATCTCTGTTTAATTAAATCATTATTAGTGTGCCAAAACAAACTTGAACAAAAAAATGAATAATTACTAATTCCTCTTTACTTAAAAGAAATTAGTCAGTATAGTCAAGTTTTATAAGGAACTGCATGACATCCATATTTGGAAATATAATGGAATGACAGCCAGTGATAGTACATGAACATTATTTCTCCACACCCTTCCAGGTAGGACTCTTTACTCATGAGAGACACTATATCTTCATCTCTGAGGTGACTTACAGAAACTTTTATTATTGCTATTTTATGTGACAATACTTGGAAAGCAAATCCATGCTGTTTATCAGAGAAGATCATATTCTGTATGTAAAGGAGTTGGTTGTAGATCACATTTGCCTGAAGAAACACGTTTACAACAGGACTGTAATGTAATCTGGTGTGGATTTAGTGAAGAGATGTTAGTCATAAGTGTGATTAAAGCACATTTAAAACTTGGGGAACTACTGTGGTAAAAAAAAAAAAAAAACTAAGGTAAAAAATACATTCAAGATGCTTACAGAGAATAGAGGTTCCATGATTAAGTAAGTATATTTGGATGGAGACAATGAAAGTAAGGATTGAATTTATAGCCTATGTGTAGTGAATGTTCCTCAGTTTTCTTGGAATACAACTTTTGAAAGTAAAAAGGAAGGTAGTCAAGAGCTATCTGAAGAGGGAGAGTAGGTTTAGCTGAATTAGAAAGAATAAAAGAGGATGTGAGTTGAACACAATGAGGGGATCTTAGGGAGTCTTTAATGCTAATAATTAGGATATGGATTCTATTTTGAGAAAAATCCGTGGTGGTGGTGCTGTGGTAGCATTGTCGCCTCACAGTAAGACACTGTCCGGTTCGATTCTCAGCTAGAGCATCTTCTGCGTGGAGACATGTGTGAATGGGCGTACCTTCTTTGAAGGTTGTGCATCAGGGCTGGTAACTCAGCACGTAAAAATCAACTAACAATCATTAGTGGACCGGAGTTCCGCTGTGGCGACCACTAACTGGGAAAAGCCGAAAGACATAACAACATTCTATTTTGTGAAAGTGTTTTGGTTGTATTAATGACTGTTCAGATTTTTTGAGATTGCCTTGGTACATGATTTCAAGTTTCCTATAGTATTCTGCCTTGATGGTATTAGTTTCAACACATGTAGACAATTTAATTTGCTGAAGATAGAGGACTTTAACAATTAGTATTACTGTTTTCTTTTTTATCTTTCCATGCTTTATTTATCTGCTTTATGGATTTTCTTAAGGGTTTGGTAAACCAAGGAAGACAACTACCTTTAATTAATCTTTCTGCTGTAGGCAGTGATATGTCTTGGATAGGTAACAAATGTTTCCAACTCCTTGTCCGTGACAGGTATATTGTTAGAAAAAATGTTTATTCTGTAGAGTGGAACTTGGAAGGAAGTTTGACAGCTTTGTTCATTTAATTTATTGGACACCTGCATGATGCATCTTGGTGAAACAAGAGCTGAGAAATGTTGGATTTGCACCTAAAGGGAATTCAGTAGTAACTTCAGTCACTGTCCTATTTTGCCTATGTGTGTAACATAGCAGTTTCTTTTGTAATGACTTTTTAAGTTACAGTTATTTGATAACCATTTTATCTAAGTAATACTGTTTTAATATGTTGTCTTAGGAGCTGTTTTTGGTAGCATACACTTTGAAAGACACTTGTGTCTCTCTGGAACCCATGGCATCCTGAAACTGTTAATGTTTAGTTTATTGCCTATGACTGATTCTTTAGAAAGGCATATATATTCCATTAGCTACATCTATTTTTTGTGTCTATGTGTAGTGTGTACAGATTTTTGCATCACATTTTTGGTCCATTTTTCATAAAATTGTGGTTTTCTGGCTACAGATGAAGATGGATAAGCAGCAGTGGTCTACTAATGTGACCTGGGGCCTTACCTGCACACTCCTCATATATTGTGTGGGTAGAACCCACCTCCACAGTGCTATTATCAGGTACCTGGCTTGGTTGGCAGGCAGGTGCTCCAAGGCTGGTGAGGAGCTCCTCAGCATGTGTCAGTGGGGGCTGGATGGCATGGGCCCCATCTGTGGCTAGCTGGGCTCTCCTAACTGCAGCAGCACGCTGATGGGTGTGGTGGATGAGATCAGTGCAACAATGTCGCACCTGCTCATAACTGCAGTTATGCAGGCTGACATCGTTTACCCTGTTTATGAGCTTGTTCCACAGGGCAGTCCTCTTCTGCAGATCATGGGCCGTATGCCCAAAGAGGGTTCTGTGGTGATGCACAAGGAAATTTATTATTATATCATTCTCCTATGGAGTATAAGCAGGGAGTTGCTCCTGGGACATGGTACATGGAAGACATAAACAGGAAAAAACAGTCTGAGTACCTCATAGAACAAGGATATAATAGTTGTTAATTGACACCCCCCCCACCATATCTGCAACAATAATTTGAACAAACAAATCAATGGGTATATTTTCACCAAACCTACTGTTGGGACATATAGCCTATTGTGCAACAAATATTGAAATGTGTTTCTATTCATGTTCCATGTTGAAACACTATCATTGGTGGCCTGTTGCTATCAATGTAACCTGCATGCCATTGTAATGATCACTGTGGTTCCATATATGCATGTGTTCTGTTTGCTATGCAACTGTTCCAAATCCGGTGTTTTGGGTTAAAAATACAACAATATTAGTGACAGTAGAGTGTGCTATTTGGATATTCCTGTCTATCTCTTCAGTGTTTTCTGTCAAAGTCTCTCATGGTTGTACAATCTGACCTTGTAATTACAACAGTCTCATACAGACATTCCTACACATATTTTTATGTAGCACAGCGTGAGAAACAGTGGTTGATAAAACAATACTATTCTGATATCAGGTGTTACTGCAAGCTACATGTCAGGCCATACTATACCAGAGTAAACACTACCAGTCCAGGATTTAAATCTTTATTGCCAGGCACAGTTTTCTTATCTAACAGACCTGTGGAGGGAATGTTTGTTAACACTACCTGACTGTTTCTACATATATTCCCAGATTCCAGTTCATATTATGCACATACCTCTCAATCTGATCTTGTACTTATAACAGTCTTATACAGACATTCCTAGACATTTTTTTATGTAGCACAGTGTGGGTAACAGTGGTTAACACAACATTAATATTCAGAGAATCCAACAATAAATGCCATACAATACCAGAGTAAACACAACCAGTCCAGGATTTAGAGATTTATTGCCAGGCAGTTACAGTTTTATTTAAATATGACCTATATAGGTCCATAGGTTCATAGGTAGGTACTGGGCTATCTGCCCGAAGGCATATATTAGCTCAGCCACATTGTGCAGTATTCACCGCCCCTTTGGTTAGTTACCTAGGCCCTTGATCTAGCAGCTAGTACCCTTGGCCCCTATCTAGTAGAGCTGTTGGTATGATCACTGGTATGAACTTTCTGTTACCAATCCACTCATCAAGGTTCCTCTTGAAGAGTGATAGTGAGGGGCTCTGTCTTTTGTAGATCGGGACCTTGTTCCATAGCAAGGGAAGTCTTTGCGAAGGGAATCTATCCCTCCAGCATGTTCTATTCATTGTTGTGCTGAGGTTTATATCCCTAGAGCATGTAGCTCGAGTAGATTTGGTTTTGTAAGATGGAGCATGTTCAACAGTTCTGGGTTGGACATGGCTCTGTATGTTAGACAGAGATTGCCTCTGAGAAGGCGGTATGCCACAGAGAAAAGCCTTAGTTTTTTCAGTCGTGCTGCATAGGGCAACTGTTTGAGGCCAGTAATCCTCTTAGTGAGGTACCTCTGTGGTCTCTCCAGCTGCTGGAGATGCCTAGCCAGGTACATTCCAATCGGTGCATTGTACTCAATAATGGGCCTGATGAGGGAAGAGTAGAGGGGCACCACTACATCCTTAGATCTTGATGTAAACCCTTCTGTGATCAGATGGGTCACATAGAAGGATTTTCTAACCACCTTGGCAACATGGTTATCAAAGGAAAGCTGACTATCTACTTGGGTCCCTAGATCCCTTATTACTTCTTCAGATATGGGACTATTGCTGTCATATTGTCTGGTTTATTCAGTACAACCCATACAACAGTTTTTATATTGCCAGATGACTTTCTACTACTTTATATTTATTTGGTATGACTACTACAACCAGGATTGTTACTCACCAGCCTCGCAATGCAGGCTTTACAGCCTACTAGCATGGGATTCCTGATTCACAGTCCACTCAGCTGCAGCTGTAAGGGAAACAGAAATATTTAGGCATATCTATCCATCATATACACTGGCTGGACATTAGTAAACAGTTATTAGTATGAGTGCCTGCACACTGCTGGGACATCACCCCTCTGCCTTGCTTCTTGGAACCACTCATCCAAGAGCTTCCTCTTTCTCCACTTCAAGTCAGCATATTGGTGCCAGACCTGTTCATCAGTCCGAGGGATACCAGTGGCACTGGTGAGATCATGGGCGAGATGGCCCCAGGCTTCCGCTTTATATCGGTAGCCTTGGTACTGGTCCTGCAGCAATCTCATCATGGTTTTGTACCAGGAGTCCTACCATGACCTTGGACTCCTGTATGCCCCCGCACTGTGCCCAGAAGCACATGCCCTCACCGACTCCTGCCATACTGTCTACAGTGGGAAGCTGCAACCAGTTATGAATGGTATTCCTGCCTGTGGGGGTTTAAATATGGCTGATTTCCCACCCTTTGCCATGATTGGACAGTTTTGAATATGCTAAGGTAAGCTAATCTACAGGCAAACCTGCTTAGCTGAAGTTGGCAGTGCTTAAAGGGATAGGTCCAGCACTGCTTACAGATGGGCAAATCCACTTAGCTGGGCTACTCATTGCTTAGCAGTCATAGTTACACAATGTTTACTCCTGGTAAGCAGAGCTGTGCAATGCTTAGCATTGCTTATTATTTATTTATAGACTATCTGCTGTATAGTATTGATTCATCATTCATTGTATATTATAAATTTGTTTACTGTCCCTGACATCCCCCAATGTGCTTTCTTTGCATTTATTCATGTGTGACTATAATGAATGGGCCACTTGTGTTCATATGGGGATTTATTAAACTAACACCTCACATCTGGACCTAATGCAGTACTCCTACTGTTATTTAGTAGGTAATACTAAATAAAATGTTTATGTACTGCTTTCACATGTAAAATGCAAATTGGTTACAGTGGGGATCAAATTGGGAATAGCTACTCGCAATGCATACACTCTAACTACTACACTATTGCAATACTGCTTATGTTGGGTGTCCCTTGCTATTTAACTTCTTGCGCTGTTTAAGCTGGACTAAGCATAGCTAAGCAACGGGCACACTCATGCAGCTATGCTTAAACTTTTATCTCATTTATAAAAAAAAATAAATAAATGTTTTGTTGTGTTATTATCTATACCCTTCAGAATATCCCTGCTAATGCTGAACCTGTTATTTTATCAGCTTTCTGCTTTGTGAGACAATTGTCCCTTTTGCCTTTGTCCACATTCCTTACTCTGACAGGTTGGGAGGTGTGCTCTATGTGCTTATGCTACCTTTGTTATCCTAACAACTTTTGGCTTAGTAGCATACCTCTCAACCTCTTAGAGCAAAATATCTGGACAAAGCCTAAAATGATGGGAGGAACAAATAGAGAAAGATTTTAAATATTGATCTTACAAACATAAAAAGTTGATAGAATAATAGGTTTTACATCAGTATGAATTTTTTGAAGGATGTGGAGTCTTAAACTCAAATGATTTGTCATTATTTAATGACTTCAATCCTCAGCTATTTTCCAGAAAGGTACAGATTTTAGGGGGAACACACCAAAAATATGAGGCACAAATCTGGTAATATTGAAAAAATCTGTACAGTTGAGAGGTATACTTGGTAGGGACGATTGTCGTTATGCCTGTGACCACAGATTTGTTTTGTTGATGGGTTGGGGTGTTACGAGCATTCTCGCTCATTTTTAATTGCCGAAAGTCTATTCTGGAGTGCAGGGGCCATGTGTATTGTGAGAGCTCTGCTCACACCGCCTGCGCTTGTACACGGAACCATGTCTGTTTTAGAGCATGGCAGCATGCCTTCATAAATATGCATGGCATGCTGCCATACTGAACAGGAACGGTCTCTGCCATGCAGGAATAACTTATTCTTGCACGGCTGCTTGCTGAATCCCAGGGTATATCTATATATCTATATCTAGCAATATATCTATATCGATCTAAATATATATATATATATATATATATATATATATATATATATATATATATATATTAATATCTATCTAGATATAGGTATATATACAAATATGGCCAAATTTACTTATAGTCCACATCTGTTTAGTCAAAACAATTTGGTTGACTAAAAAGATGGTTGACAGGTGTACAACATCACGAAATTCTCTGGGTTGAGGAATATGCCTTTTTCCCAGTATTGTATGATGTTGGAGTTAGTATACATATAATTAGTGGTGGATGCTAAGGAAAAGCAGTTAGATTTTTCACTTTACTGTTTTTTTTGTGTGTGTGTGTTTTGTTTGTTTGCATGTGCTTTGAATTCCTTGGAGCATGTGTATTGACTTATTACGTTTAAATTTGGGTCTGTTGATCTTATATATAAGAGCCATATAGTTTTGTGTGTGTGTGTGTGTGTGTGTGTGTGTGTGTGTGTGTGTGTGTGTGTGTGTGTGTGTGTGTGTGAGTGTAGTCATACATATTCATTTATCTACACACACACACACATATATATATATATATATATATATATATATATATATATATATATACTGAAAATAAAATTAAAAATACTGTTTTTCAAGATTTAAAGATGAAGTGATTATATAATTCCCTTCATGTTATATCAAAATATATATACAATGCTATAATGCTGTTGTTTTCCATTACAATGAAAAGAGCTAAAACCAATAAAAAATACATGCCATTCAACCATTTTTTCAGTGCATCAGGAGAAATGAAAACTTGTCAGAATTTTACATTGAAGGACCTCTCAGTAGCACTTGTATGACCTTATAGCCTGACGCTCTGTCAGTAGAGAGGCTGACCTTGGTATGACCTATTCAAGTATTATGACATAGATATTGGATGAAGGAGGTTACCAGCAGCATTACATTTATTTGTTGCTATATTTTTGACATTTAATTAATACTCTGCTACCTATTGCAACAGATGCATGAAATGAGAAAAACGAATTGTAAAAGAAAAGCCATATACCGCATTAAGAATCAGTTTTTCAATTTTCTGTAATATTTCAATACCTTTCTATTTAATTGTTCAGTATGTTGTCACTGATTAGTTTCTAGAATTAATATTATTTTCTTATTCCATAATATATGTATAGTGTGCACATTTTCTGTAATGGACTTCAAATTATTTAGTTATATGACCCATATTTTGAGCAGAACAGCACTGTATCACAGATCTCTATGATAAAACTAATGTCAAGTTTGATAATACAGTTATTAACATTTTAGGTTGATATTCATGTCTAGGGCTTTGCAGTTTCATAGTTGTAATTTGGCTCTGTGTGTTTGCACAAATCACAGACATTTAGGATGAATATGCAAACGTAGAGCCCTTTTTATAAACACATGTCCCTATTGCAAAAGCAAAATATGATTAAGTCATAAAGAGTAGGAGGGTAACTGATACCCAGATAAGCGGCATTACATGTTTCTGCATCAGTAGGATTTGATGAGATGAATCCCTAATGAAATCATTTGTGAGAAAAAGTATAAATGGCCCTGGATTTGCTCAAGTAAGCAGCAACTTAACAGAAGAATATGGAGTTGAGGGTGGGGGGCATTTCATTTGGTGTCAGGTACATGCTTGTGTACGCATGGACAGGCTACCAAAAGGATCAGTAGGGGACATGTTTCATTTGGTGACAATGAAGTGCTGGTGCCTACCTTGGAAAAATACTGAAGAGGTGGCTGGGGACAAATGTGTAGACTGCAACTATGAAAGTTGAAGCACTGTATTTAACAAGGGATGTCCATACCAGGCAGATATGGGAGTGCAAATTACAAGGACATCTCATCACAATGTGCTACATCACAAAATTTCTTATTTCAGTCTAATTAAACTTACAGCGTTTTGCACCAGTGTAAATTTTCTCTGAATCTCACCTTTCCTATGCTCATTCATAAGCATCAGGGATACCCCTAACACATTTGCAAATAATTATGAATACTGGCCTTAGTGTTCTTTG
>NC_056745.1:1283679606-1283772106 GCF_019279795.1 Protopterus annectens
CAAACCAATTTCTTTACTGGGAAGTTCTGATAGCAGTTTTGAGAGAATTCTCAAAAGATTATTAGTTTGTTTGGGAATGTTCACCCCTTTTCTTCCTCTGCTTGTCATATTGTTCTTGATTTGTACTTTACAGACTTGAGTAATAGCAAATTTAT
Source organism: Protopterus annectens (assembly GCF_019279795.1). Classification (NCBI taxonomy): domain Eukaryota; kingdom Metazoa; phylum Chordata; order Ceratodontiformes; family Protopteridae; genus Protopterus; species Protopterus annectens. The sequence continues at coordinate 1,283,679,762 of NC_056745.1, forward strand.
GGGTCTATATCAGATATTTGAAATTCCAAAATATCGAACACCATAAGTTTGAACTTGGAATTTCAAATTATGATAACATCGAACACTCAGAATAGCGAATTATTTCCCCAGGGAAAAAATTCGCTGTTCTGAGAAACATACACACAATGCTGTCTCACCAAAATAAATAAAACACACACATACAGTTAACAAAACCCCAGTCGCACACATACCCTACAAAACTATACACAAACAAACTAATTAATACACACACATACATTTAACAAAACCCAACCCTACACTACACCATACATACATTACTAACTATCCACTTACCTTAACCCACACCCTATCCCTAAGGTCCGTAACTATCGCACCACAGTGGAGAAAATAGTGAAGCTACAGAACAGCCCACTGAAATCTTGCCATAGGTAAGATTTCGATGTTCCGGGGCTACGCTATTTTCATCCTTCAATGTAGTGGGTTTAATATTATGACATTCAATGTTTTACAGCTTTGAAGTTATAATATAGACCCTAATTTACAAAGTATAAATTGAAGATGATTTTACATAATTTCAATTCAGCTTGATTTATTATCATACCATGCTACAGCCTTTATTATCATGGTAAGCATAACAGTATTACATACAAACGTAGACGGAATTAATAGAACACTACAAATACCACAGTCAATAAGTGATACCTCAATATTATAAGAATGTGAGTTCTTCCTAGAGTTAACAGAAAAAAATAACACCCATAGCCTACTTCAATGCATTGCAAATCACCAAAAAACTATTACTTGCCTTGGAGTATAACTCTTTTGGCTACTTTAGAAAATAACTTTCACATATCTTGAATTAAAGGCTAACATATGAGAAGAGGATAACTTAATGAGAGTTTTCCATCCATAAGCCATATGTGACCTTATAACTGCAGAATAATACAATATTCATGCATTTTGATTTTGTAGAAATATGGGATCTCTGGCTATTGCACAGTGAAATCCAAAAGTTTGAGCTTGTAGGAAGAACCCATTTTAGCATCTGAGTTGCAAACCAAGTAGTTTGGCTGTAGACAATTTCAATCAATTTACAGATAATGACTTTGTGTGATTCATCTTTGAAGGGATAAACAAGCCACACAGATACTGGAGATCATAAAACATTTAGACATGCATTGTGATGGACTTTATTAATATCATGAATAAGTTGCAGCCAGATTTATAAGAAAAAGTGGAGTTCCATAGAGTAATTTTTAGCATTGCAATTGTTGTACAAAATTAACTAGTGAAACTGAGTCTATTAAGTGTAGGTAAAAAATGATATTTTTTGGCTAAAGCTCATGCCAAGCAGATGCTGACTCATGAATCTGAAATGTCTTAACAGAGGTGAGGTCACTACTTACTTGAGGAGCTTATAACAATTTAAGTGGTATTTCTTAAAAAGAGAGTGCAAAAGACAAATGCTGAGTAGCCTACCTTAAGTGGAAATATTTCCACAAGTTTGTATATGGGAGATGGTACTTTTCCTACAAAATCTAAATGAAATAAGGAAGGAAACAATAGCCATTTTCTTTGTTTGTTGAAAAATACTCTTACCGGCATAGCCTATTGCTGCCAGTTTTAAGTCCAGATGACCCAATAGTGGAATTCCAAAACCATAGATATTGTAGTCGGGATATAACTTCTACAGTCATTCTGGGGTATGAAAACCTGTGGCCAGTGTATGCCACCCTAAATATGAAAGTAATCCTCACAAAACAATTGGTGAGGTGCTAGCTAGTAACTTTTCCCTCTAACATAATTGAGACATGCTGAGAGACTATTTGTATGGATATATATATATATATATATATATATATATATATATATATATATATATATATATATATATATATATATATATAAAGATAGAGAGAGGGAGAGAAGGTAAAAACTGTGCCCATTTTCGAATGTCCTTAAAGCCCACCCCATCCTGCTTTGAAAGCAGCACAATATGATTTCAGATTTTACCACTATATCTTCCCTATATGAATTGCCTTATTGGTGTTTAATTGTACACATTCATTTCAATTGATGAGGGTTAATGTATGATGAATGATTACAACTTGGGGCACAGTATCAAAGGAACATAGAAACGTAGTAACAATACCAGGCACCCCATCACTAGGACCTGAAATGCCAAACCACATGCACCTTTTATGCAGTCATTCTTGAATGTTCATATCTCACTTTTCAAGCACTTAATTCTTCTTACCCCTCAAATCAAGCAGGGGTGTATGTGACAATCCTGGTATAACAATCCACTTATAAAGACTAGCCTTAAATGTAGTTTAAGAAATGCATTGTTTGGTCTATAGTGTTCACTAATTCTGTAGGAGGGGAATACGTTGAGTTAAAAACTAGTCTTCAGCAAGTGTTGTTTACGTAATGATGAAGGTTTAGCACTATAAGCAGGTATTTATAGAACCACTGGTTTTGTAATGAGAGAGAAGGTAAATAGAATTTGGTCGTTCATAGTTTGAAAATCAAGATACAGGTCACCTTGGAGGATGCTGTAGATGATAAGAGTATAATAAGAATTGTGCTTATGTATTGGGATAGTTGAATAATGTATGGCCTATGATTATTTTGGTAAGCTATCTCTGGGGCCTTTCTAACAATATGATTTGATATATGCATACTTAAGGGGGCACTGCATGTAATGACAGGTCTGATAAGTAAGCTGATGCAAAAACTGTTTTTTTCTCATAAAATCAATTAAAGACATATATTTTTAAAAGTGTTTACGTTTGGTTGCATATAAACAGTTTGGATACTTTTCGTGGTGGGTGATATCTTGTCTTGGTTGTTCCTTGTCAGTTACTTATTGCACCTTTATGGATGGTTGTTTTCTTTCCTTGTTTGTATCCAGTACTCTCCAAGAGTCCAGAGGACAGTATGTTTATAACAAATTCTGTAAAGCCATTTTGGTCTAATATGTCTTTGGATTTCGGGTGTGACCCATCCTTGACAAAAATCAGCATCACACTAAAATTCCCACTGATAAGAAAAGGAACGTTAGCCATATTAAAGTCTTTTAATTCCATGAGGAAATTCTTCAAAAATCCAGTGGTGTTTTGAAGTGCTATGCAAAGCTTCTCCAGGCTAGTATCTAGAATACACACACTCCATCTTGTTACCCATCTTTTCATTCTATCTACAGTAAACTATTTAAGCTGGCAATTAATGAATATTATAACCCTTTTTTAAGGTAGCTGATAAACTGACTATCACTGGACTCCCTTACCCAAGCACATTATTTGAGGACTGAGGAGGTAAGTGTGGCAAACATAGGAAGGGAATGGAGTTTAGGGTTACAAAACAGGAGGGGATTTTAAGATTAAGGAGCAGAAGGGGGGTTTGTATTTAGGAGAGACTGTGGAATTTTTGTTTCGGCATGGGCAGTGCAGTTTTACAGTTAGGAACAAGGAATCAAGTTAGGAACTGAACAGGAGTTTTAGCCTTAGCATTAAGGCTCAGGTAGGAATATGCCTTTTAAACGTACAGGGTGTTAGGAAGGCTAAAGAGTTAAGTAAGGTTGAGATAATAGGAGCTAGAGCACTTGCCTTTTCAAGCAAATGGCAGCAAGTAAGTGTGTTGCTAGCAGATGGAATAGACTAAGTATGCAAAGGAAGGAGAGTCAATGGGAAGAACTGGGGTATGACAAAAAAAGAGCATTTTTTCTGCAAGCTATAAAATATGTCATATTATAATCTAAAGCACCTCTGAACAGACATAAGCAAACAGGCCAAGAATCTGCTCTCCTGCCACCACGTTTGGACTTTTCAGTAATGTACATCATCCTACCTGTCACATTATTAGATGAATTGGCCATAAAGCAATTTGCTCTAGTGAATATTAACTAAAGCTAGCATCCTCCTTCTCCTTGCTTTCCTCAGAGACTCTACAGTCTCCACAAACTCTAATTTAGAGCTGTAGGATACAATATTTTCATGTCTCACCCTGCAGCAAAAGTCTTTTGGCAAAGTATATTCAACTAGTTGCTAAATTTATGACTGCTTCAGCATGTTGTCTCATAAGTCAAAGCTTAATGAATGAAGAATCCCCTAAACTTTAAAAAAATCATCAGTATCACCATGGCAATGAAGAGTTGCAAGTACTATAGAGCTCAGCCCTGTAACTGAAATTTTGAAAAAAAAATGTATGTATGCAGTAGACATGTTACTGATAGCAGTACTCAGATTTTCAGAGTGGATACAGTTGAATATGATGTCACAATTCTATTTGCCAATATCTCTAATTATGTCATGCATAATGTGGCTAAAAGGATGTAACTGTTGCTGTCTTCGATCATGTTCCATTATGTGACTGAGACATTTGAGACTGTACTCCATTATTTTATTCATGTTTCTAAAAGGCATTAACATTGACTCACATAAATGTATTTAGTCGCAAGAATTGTTCCCTATTGAAATATTGGCACTCGAAATGCTGAGTGCTGAAAAGCCAAGCAAAAGAAAAAAAAAGACTGGAAATGGAAGAATACATTTTGAAAATCATTCTTCTCCTTAAAGCATCTTTCTGCAGGTGAGTGGGGTGGGTGCAAGCCCCCATGCACCACACACACACACACACACACACACACACACACACACACACACACACACACACACACACACACACACACACACACACACACACACCAAGTGAAATGTGGTTCCACTTATTTTAAACCAGGAAACATCAATGTAAGAATACCTCAAAGATCATCCTTGGGTTGCCAGTGTGTAACCAAATAAACTGGGGCAGCATTAAGGAGACTGTCTTTCCATTCAAGGCACTGATACCATGACTATATTCATGATAGCATAACTGTCTAAATGGACTTGAAGAAACTCAGGTTATAGCTAAATATCTATGAGCTTCTTCTGAGCCTTTCTCAAACTCCTTTGTGATTCTTTTTCATCCCAAATCACTTATGTTTATCTGGGATTAGCTACAAAGGATATGTCTAATAAGTACATATATTACAGCTGTACTTCTGTTATAAAATATTTGAAGAAAATAATGATTAAACAATCATCTTATATTAGGGTTACCACCTTTCCAAATGTCCAAAGTGGGACATTTTTTGGACAAACATCAGATTTTACAGGCCAACACATACCCACAGTTAGTACAAAGGATAGAGCTTCACTTTTTTGCCTAAATAAAAGCTTATTCTTGTAGCATTTTAGTTGCTTATTCTGTTTCTTATAACATTTAGGTATTTTAGGTACAGAATAACTGTTTTATGCAACTGTTACATAAAATATAGAACATAATTATGTCCTACAATCTCAGGACATTTGCCATTTTTAATATTTTTTTGTCAGGACACAACTGCCCAAAGAGGGACTGTCCCTTGCAAAGTGGGACAGGTGGTAACCCTATTTTATATTCATGTCCATTGTACCATGCCATAGCTGTTCTTTATCACTTAGAAACCTACCTCACTGATTCCTCTATGAGTTGCACTCTGCTAGCAGTTTTGATGAGGAAGATAGCATATAATAATCCTTTTTTAAGGATTTAGATCTGAAACACATTTTATTCTATGTAGCTAGTTTTGTGGGAGTTCCTGCTATGTACCATAAAGGTAAGATAACTAGGTGTAAATGACCTTAAGACATAAACTATGGTGCTTTCAATTGCTGTTGGCTAGTTTTATTTGAATATGCAAATTCTCATCAAAAGAACTTTCATAGTTACTACATGCCATCCAAATAACTCAGTTTATCTAATAGTTACACATTACTGTTATATCTGCTATGAAGTAAAATAGAGGAAGGATCAAAAAAGTATTTATTTCACAGTGGATCATCTCACCTTCAGGTCTTGGAAAAGAATTCAGCTATTCCTACTTCAGAAAAAAAATGAATTCTGTTTAGTAATAGCTGAATTTTAATAAACAGTGTCAACACTTAGTAGGCCTAACCTCATTGTGAATGATTAGCAAAAACTGGAATCAATTTCACTGCTTAAAGTATTATTGACTTTGTTCTCTCTGATGCATAATTGTAGCTGCTGTAGTTTATATACTTAATATGCAATGCAAATTATCAACTAGACAGACACAATTATCTTATTGAAAGTATTATTGCCTTTATTCGCTCTAGGGCATAATTACACGTGTTATATATTATGTATTTTACATACAGTACAAACTTTCAACTCAGGTTTGTTAAATCTGAACATCCCAGTATTACTTTTCCTGCATTGCCTCCTATCTTATCAGTTTGTTAGGAATTTCCACAAACTGTATCGTTTTTTTAACAACTGCATGAAATGCAAATAATGATTTGCTTCCTTGTGTATTTTGAGGCAATGGAATTCAAGCTGTAGTTCTAATTTGGTTAAAAGGTAAATAAATACATCAACGGTGAACATGGGAGTCATACGTCCTCATTCTCACATGATTAACTATGATTTGGGTCTTAAATTATGAGAGATCATTCTCCACTGTGCCTCATAATAATGACAATTCTTAATAAAAGTATTCTGAGGTTCCTAAAACAGCAATGAGGCAGAACAAGATGGCACAACAATTTAGAAAAGTTTAAATTCTGCCCAGCAACACTGCACTTGCCTTAGAGTTGAACTCAGCCATGTGCTTGTATTGACAAGGTCATATATCATAGAGGGGTTACTAGGCTAACAGCCCTAAAGACTTTTAAAGCCTAGCCATTCCTGCCCCAGTTTTCCCAATTATCAATGTCCATGGGTTAGAGTAGCTTTGGTTACATCACCTAAATGTACTTAGACCACCACAGTCATTGTAAATGTCTATTTGCAGGAAATTCTTATTGATGCTGCTTTGCCTATGTGCAAGATCTCTGATGGAGGTGCAGGGTCATCTGACCATGTTTAACATTTAATGCCCTCCACAAAACCAAGATTGTGGCTGGTTCTGTGTGGGTAGGGGCACTATACAGAATATTATGGAAATGTGTTGGCCTTTTTTGTAGCCCCATGGGAGTGGATAAGTACCTATCCCAGTGGATACCAAAATATGTGCATTTGTACGTATATACGCTTTAGTGACTATTCAGTAACATCCAGGGGATGCAGTAGGGGGTATCTCAAGTATCTGCCTTGAGAATACTCCATCAGTTCCTCAGTGCCATGCTTCAACATATGGGGAGCATATGTGGCTTCCCTACATCCCAGAGAAGAGATTAAACATCATGTGACAGTTCTAGGATATAACCCTTTTTCCTGAGGTGCTGAGGGCCAAAGACTGTACCCATATTTAAATAAAACCCCACCAGGTAAACTGGAAAAGATGTACATGAATCACAAAGCATATCACTCTATCATGTGCCAGGCTGTGTTTAATGAATAGAGTATCATCTACAATGTATGTGCAGGTCACCCAGACAGTTTTTCTTTTACTCCAACATATGACATGCATGTGAATTTTATCAGTGGTTTGTAAGGAGTCATCTCCCACAGGGATATATTTTGGTTGATGCTGGATATGCCTTAGAACCTTGGCTCATGATGACCATTAGAAATCCACACAAACTGGCCATGACTAGAATCACAAACCAGAACATTATATAGCATATATTTGGAGTGCTAAGTCATGCTATCTATGTGTGGATACATCCTGTGGTGTCCTATAGTATGACTGTGTCATGTGTGCAAAAATACTGACCATATGTATCCATGTTACATAATATTATAGCTAGGGAGCAGTTCTAGCTGGGTGGCATCTTGTAGGAGCAGTAGTTCTCATCACCACAGGCAGTGGTGGCTATAACAGATGAGGAGTAAGAGTAGGAGCCAACAGTAGGGGGTGACCATACCAGACAGAGACAAACTCAGTATGTAACGGCACTATCAAAGTGGCAGCAAATTGTGCATTGTGTAACTATACAGAAGTTAAGTAGATGCACTACAGTAAGGTGATGCATGCAATAATACCAGATGATTCATACAAATGCATAGGATAACTACACTGTGTATCAGAAACAGACAGCCCAAGTAGCAATGTGCAAAGGGCAGGACACAGTTATTATTTGACCAGGTGGACAAAGAAGTACAGAGGTATATGTCTTTCACAGGGAAGTGTGTGTGTGTGTGTGTGTGTGTGTGTGTGTGTGTGTGTGTGTGTGTGTGTGTGTGTGTGTGTGTGTGTGTGTGTGTGTGTGTGTGTGTTTCTGTTTGAGTCTGAGTGTTGAGGTGTAGAAAAAGAAAGAAAATGCTTTTATGAGTAGTACCTAAACTGGATTGGGGGAGGTTAATATGAAGAAGAGTCAGGATAAGTGGATATGTGGGATGAACTTGTGGCTGTGGTGGAGTGTTTGTGTACCTGTAGGTACACAACCTCGGCAAATGTTACACAATTACAGCTTAGCTTCATGAACAGATCCAGTGCATGCATTGCAGGGGGTCCAGCTCACTGTGCATGCCCCAGTCCATGAAAGGTCCAGGAGTTGCACTGACCATACCATGAAGAAGGCTAAATGCTGGTGTGTTACCTTACTTTGATCGACATTTGCTATAGGATGGGCCAGCATGAGAATGGCCACAAGCATGGAGGTGCCCTCTCCTGGGTGCAAACACCTCAGCAAGTGATGTTATTGTGGAAGTGCATGCACAGCATGAGCAGGATCTCACCCATCCACAGCTATGTTCGCTAACCTCTGTGGATGAAGCAAATAACCACAGGATCTCACCCATCCACAGCTATGTTCGCTAACCTCTGTGGGTGAAGCAAATAACCAGCTGGAAGCACATCCCCAGTCCCCTTTTAGATGACCCAGTGAAGACAGTGTGGTCCAATGTATGATTCAGTCTACCCAAAGAATCACACAGGAGACATCCACTCCTGTAGGTTAGCATGCACAGCTTGGATCACCCTGACTATCTCTGCCCATGATTGCGGTGTAACTAGCCTATGCCTCCATGATGGCCCTGCACATATGTTGAGTTGCGGCCAATGACACATCAGTAGGAGGATAATAAACACATTTCTAGCAAGGACCATTAACAACACACCTATGTGGTCCTATCTGACCACAAATGCTAGTGGAAGATTCTGTTGTTTGTCTAGCGGTGATCGCCACACTTCACTATTCAGTTGTGCCCCATTATCCTGTACTCTGTCTGATGTTGATGTATCATGGGTATCCAGAGGCAGAGAGAATGTGCCTATGCCTTGTGTAGGGAATCCAGTGGTCCCACTCCCCATGCCAAATGCATGCCCTGCAACACTAACTGTCAGCTCATCACACCATAATTAACAGAATCTACAGATCCTCCAACATCAAACGGGGGCAGTTCCACAATGTTGATGCTGGGTAATGATTGAACTGTGAATATGCTAAAGGAAACAATACTTAGTGCAACTGATAAATTTACAACTATAAACTATGTAGACAGGACACTCCAGAGCTTTACTGAAAGCATCCAGTGTTGGATTGTGATTTACTGTGCAACTGCTTGGTAGGAGAAGATTACTTCTGATTTTTTTTTTTATATCTGACTTTTACTGGTATATTTAGGTATGACTGTGAATGAGAGTGAGCATATCTAATGTTTTAGTGTGACAGGCAGAACTGATACAGTAAGTCAGAATTCAACTGCTTTATGAATCACTTCCCATGCAGGTTTCTTCAGTGAACTTAATGTAACCTTCATTTACATATTGTTTGCATGTTCTCCTCACTCAAGTTTAACTGAAACTACTAATTGTTTTAATTCTTTTGAAACCTGTCATCTCTGATCTCTTTCTTTTAAAATTATTTAATTGTTGTCACTTCAAATCTTCTTTCGGCTTTTTCTGGTTAGGGGTCGCTACAGCGGATCACCTTGTCTGCTCATGATTGGCAGTGGAGTTTTATGGTGTCGAGTTGCCAGCCTGGCATCCAATCTTCCACAGATGGCACACACATGCACACACTCACACCTAGGGCCAATTTAGAGTGTCCAATCCACCTGCAGCATGTCTTTGGGATGTGGGTGGAAACCAGAGCAAACCCACGTGACCACAGGGAGGACATGCAGACTCCACACAGAAGGCACCCCAGCCGAGGATCAAACCAGAGAATCTCTTGCTGTGAGGCGGCAATGCTAACCACTGCACCACCATGGCCGCCCAGTTGTTTTTACTTCAAATGGATTCTTTAAATGTGTATGCCTTTATTGATTTGCTGAAGCTCAGTATCTAGTCCAGCATGTCAAATGCTGTGAATGTACAATGACAACTCCTAATAACATTGAAGATATATTCTTCACATCAAAAGTTGGATGATTTGCTTACTAGTATTGATAGTATAGCTAGACTTACAAAATATGATTGCACTTATGTAATTGACACAGCTTGGAAAACAGTTGCTGCATGTATTAATGACTGAACTAATGAGATAAATAATAATTGGCAATGAGCACAAAGAACAGATTTAAGAAAAGAAGTGTCCTTTGCCAGTAAAGATTATTAAAATCCTATTCAACATGATCCTACTGATGACAGCTTTAGAACTCAGTTTACACATATTCAGCGATCTGAGTATTCACAGCATGTAGAAGAATATAAAAGGAGCATTCAAAACAAATAATTAGGAAAAAAATAAATTGATTAATATCATGATTGCAAAGAGAATATATACTGAAAGGACATCGCTTTGTTATGTAACACATTGTTCAATCACAAAACATTCATACTACAGTAACATTACTGTAAGAAAAAAAATAGATGAGAAAGACTGAAGGTGAAACATGACTCAGACTGTAGAAGTGCAAAGACAGCTAGAATTGTATGCATGCTTTAAAGGAAATAAACCTTGGAATCAGTGAGATTAATAAGACTAATGGAGATGGAGAACATGCTTTTGTAAGAATTGATAGAGCAAACATTACTGAATTAGAAATGGGAGATTCCTCAGAATCAGTTCAGAGATTATATACTAGAAATTTGAGATTTATTTATTAGAGGAACCAAAACTTAGGTTTGGGCATAAGATGATGGACAGTGAATAGTGTTGTGCTTGCCAGGAGTAAAACTACAGGATGCGAGTAGGGCTTAGAATACCGTAATTTAAAAAAGTATAAAACTGTTTTTATTCATGTATTTCAAAAATTATCTCATCTTCAAGGACTTACTTACTGTTAGTAGGGAATTATAACCCACTTAGATAGCATAGTTTGCTCAGGTGTTAGGACATATTTTTTCGCAAATCATATGTAGCATAGAAAATCAGGTCAGTGTGAACTGAAAGATTTGTGTGGTAAACACCTATATGAAAAGCTAAACTGCTCATTTTAAAAAGTGGAAACGTGTAAACTATCCAAGCCAGATTACAAGCTTACATGTATTTGGATAGGATGGAGTCTACTTTTCAAGACCAGGGAAGAAAGTTTTTGCAGCAGATATACTGAAATATTTATTATAAAAAGACAGGAATGGCAAGGTCAGAAATACAACAGTTCATAGGTATCAAAATTTGGTTTAGCTGTGCTGGTCATTAATGCTAGGGTCATTAGTAATAGCATGTTTGCTAGAAATTTGCTGCATTAACATAAGACTGATGTTTGTGAGAAATGGTTAAAGAACAATGACTGAAAACCAGTTTTGCCATGCTATAAATGTTTTTACTTTAACAGACAAAATTGCTATGAGATCTGTGATTATTACATGTTTGATGATAACAGCAATATTTTGTCTTGTGTAAATAACAATAATATAACCATGAACAAATTATAATTGTTAGCATGCATAGTTTATGGTCAAGTGCTGCTGACCTTCATGGATTCAAACATTTCTAGTATGAAACACAGGTGGGAAGATAATAGTAACTGGGGACTTTAGATTACCAGAAACAGACTGGAATAAAATTGATTCTATAACATTATTAAGGAAATTATTTAAAACTTGTGTTCAGGAACAACAACTGTCACAAAATGTAAAACAAATGTACCAGGGAACAAACCATACTGGACAGTGTTCCTAAGGAAATGATTTCTAATTCACGCCAAGTATTGGAACCTTTGATGTGCAGTGATCATAGGATTATGAAGGGTAAATTATTGCTAGGCAATTGTGCCAAACTGAAATCTAAACCAATGCATATAAGATTAATTTAATAATAGACTGCAAGCAAAACAGTAACTATATAATATTAATCGGAGTGATGCATTCAGAGGAAAAAATACAGAGGGAATGGGACAAGTTTTGAAACTTTTATTGATAGAATGCAAAAATAAGTTAAATATCAGGATCTAGGCACACAAAATCAACAAGATGCATTTCCATAACAACAGGATACATAATTAAGATGAAAGATAAAAAAATATAAGAAATGGAAATGAGGTTAAATTAATACTTTAAAAACTGAAATAAATAAACCTGACAGACAAGTTAAAAACAATGCAAGGCAAGATTGAACAAAATAGAAAAACACTTTGTAGATACATAACATGTGGTAGGAGTAAAAACATACAAATTGATAATGCATTATGATGCATTATGATACATTCTAAAATTTATTCTCATACGCAAGAGATTATGGATATATTTGCAAAGTCTTATGCAAAAGTATTTTCTCCACAAAGTAAGTGATAGTGCCGGTATCATCCAAATAACTTCAGACATTGAAATTAAATAAGTTTATACTGAAAAGGAAGTATACAAAATGAATCCAAACACACACACACACACACACACACACACACACACACACACACACACACACACACACACACACACACACACACACACACACACACACACACACACATTGCGAAGGGGCACAATTAATAATCGAATACTTTAGTATGACCTTACAGTGCCATTAATACTGTTATTCTCTAGGATATTTAAATATGGGGAGATTCTTCATGATTGGAGACATACATTTTTTAATCCCATCTTTAAGGGAAAGGGTAATTGCAGAGTCATATTAGACCCACACGTTTACTTTCTCTTTGTGGAAAATCATAGAGAAAGCTATTCTGGATAAATTATTGCCATAATTAAAAAGATTATGACTTGATACCATATGTTAACATTCATATGCTGATAAAATAGATCTATAACTACCAGTGAGATGAAGGTCTATAAATGAACAGCTATAAAAGAAAAAGTGAGTTGTGCTTAATTTATGTAGACTTATCATCAGCCTTTGATAGTATCACACATAAAACACTGAGCAATACATTAGAACAACTAGGTATTAATGTAATCTTGATAAGGTAGCTAGCCACATGGCTTACAAACAGAATATGGCTAATATAAAGCAACTGCATATGTGAAATTCTATGTTATAGTATGGGTGTCCCAGAGGGGTTTGTCCTAGACCTATAATTCTTTATGTTGTATCTTTCAGCTCTTTCTTTTTCCTCTGTGGTATTCTGACTAAATTGACCATTTGAGCACAGGAGAATAATATCCTAATAAATACATCAAAAACTAGGTATATGAGATTTGAGAGACAGACTGGAGGTTAATATTTACCACAGTGCACAGTGATTGAAGTTGTAGACTAAGGACCTGGGTATATGGATCAATCCAACTTTGTGTTTTTCTGATCATATTAACCAATTGGTTAATGATAGTTATAAAACTATAGGTTGTATGAAAAATGTAATGTTTATGAAATCAGAAGTGATGACATCCTTGTTTGTAATATTAGACACAGATGAGAGTATGGAACAATAATATAGAAACCTTGTAAGAAAACTATCATTAATAAATTGTAAAGAGTACAGCAGAAATATACCAAGTTTATCCATTAGTGTGAACATTTAAGTTATCGTGCAAGATTAAAATATTTGAACATATTTGTACAGTGATTCATATACATATTTAAGAAGATACCTTATTAAGGTATATATGGCTGAAATGTTAGAAGCTTTCTTGGCTAAATATGAGTTGAAACAATAAGTTTGTAATGAAGAGATTACAATTACATCCCTCCAACTGAGAGGGTTGCGAGATGATATATTAAAAGACTTAGTGGAACAGAGTCAGCTGGAGACAGGGAAATAACTATTGTAGGGTGAAATGATGGAAAAAAATACATCAGGAAGAAGGAAAGAAAATGAAGGAACGATTGTTTGTGGAGGTAATCAGAGAGCAAAAAGAAATAGAAGGGAGAAGAAGAAGTTGGAAGAAGCAGAAAAGAAAACATTGTGCCTTTAGAAATAAGGACACAGGAGATAGCCTTCATTTTAATAAAGAAAGACACTTAATGTGTCCTATGCCCTTATCCCTAAAGGCACAAAAGTTTTGATCCTTACTACATACTTGTCCATTTCCAACTCTTCCATACTTTGAAACATTACTACGTATATCCAAAAAGGGCTTATAAAACAAAATCATCATTTTGATGTCATACATTCAGTGACAGGTCACAGAGCAGAATGTCAACGTTCATATATAACCAATGCAAAATGGTATTTTTTATTCTGTGGCAAAAATGAAGCCCAATCCATGTCATTCAGAATGGATATTGCCAAATAACTGCTCACAGATAGGATGCAGATAATCAGAATGAGAGAATTTACCGATACAAAGAGACCGGTCACCAGTAGAGTCTCCCAGGGCTCTGTGCTAGGACTTCTCCTTTTGGCATCTCCTTTTCTGAAGTAAAAGCCTATAACAAAGGACTCTGGCTGACTAAGATTGCAGATGACTGCAAACTAGGAGCATTCTTTGAATCCCCAAATGACTTAGCCATCCTGCATTAAGGTCTGTCTCAAATAAATAACTGGTGTCAAAGTCATGCTCTGAAACTAAATGCCAAAAAGTGCATTACTGTATCCTTTGTAAATTTGTCTACCCCAGGTAACTACCACATTGCAAATATATCCTAAGAGCTGATCAGGTTTTGGAAACTTATGTGGACAGTGACCTAACTTTTGATCATTATGTGTCTATTATTGTAAGAAAGTCCTTCTATATTGCACAGCTTATAAACAAAGGGATTGTATCTAGATCTAGGATGTCATTGTCTCCCTTTATTCAGTCCACATTAGGCCAGTCAGTGAATATAATGCCTTGTTTAGCATGTATATGCCCAAACACATGCAGCAACTGAAGCAACCACAGAGATACTTTACTAAAAGGATACAAGGCCTAAACAACATGTCCTTCTTGAACAGAATCAAAGCCCTGTCACTATACTTGATATCCTACATACTGCTAAATGGTGACCTGTCTCTGGCATACAAGGCATACTCCAACACATTACTGATGGATTTACTGCACATCAACAAGTCATATGGCATCAGATATACTCAGTCTATTGATCTAGACCTCTTCTGCAAAATTATTAGAACAGTTTGGGGGGACAGGTATAGGTCACAGAGGATACCACTGCTATGGAACAGATTCTGCATCCACTGTTTTCAAGAACAGCTAAGATCTATGGATCAGGATTCTGGAAACAGAAAATTTACACCAGGACTGCCCCATGTACTACTAGTGGAGAAATGCAGGTCCCTAATGCTTTAGCCCATGCACGAGTCCCCTCAAATTATCTATGGATTGATCCCAGTTATTCTAATTAGGAGTAAAATATAATTATCAACCATGGAAGGGCAAGGCTAGTTTATAACCAAATCATTTAATCAATTATTTCAAACACAAAAAGGGAAACTAGTAGGCTTGCAATGGCCTGCAAGGGCAGCTAGCCAGGTACTTACCTATGAACCTGTGAAGATACAGAAGGATAAGCTACAATAGCACAAAAAATTTAAACCGTTAGTCCTGAGCCATAAATATATGAACTTACTGGTTACAGTTTTCTCATAGTAAATATGCAGAAAATGAAATAAAATTGTAGAACTTGGGCCAGCTGAGTACTTGTACAAATGGTGAATTTTATGAAATGTAATAGTTTGGACTAGATGAGTCAGTCAGAAGTGATTGCATCTCTTCTTACACTTACTAGCTACATTAATTCAAATGTGTGTCACTGTTTTGTATCTAAAATCTGCTTTGATTCTGGTTAGTTATGTACATATTTAATGCATATATTGGTAATATATTCCAGTAAAAAGTATAAGAGTGAGATGTGTAACTAGGGTAGGGTGATCTGAACAACTACTCTGAGAGCAAGTTGTTATAGAGGCATTATTAGTAGGTGCAGATGGTGGGAGAGTGTGGTATAGACATCATTTGCTTTCTCTGGTCCTCAGGTTTCACAGTATGCCATAACAAAATAACCTAACTACAATTCAGATATGAGTTATTATCTGAATATACTGCCTACAGGAGGAAAAATTGGTTATATCTGCTTTCAAATGAGCAAGACACAACTTCAGCTTCATTTGATAAATAAATGGCTTTGCACTTTTAAAACCTCATATTAAAGCTTATCCTGCCCCTAGACTTTCTCAAGTGGTTCACAAATCATCTCCATGATTTCTCTGCATAAGTGTCTTTATGCCCTTCATGTCATATGCTAACTTCTTCAGTATACTCCTCGCTAACTAAACTCACTTGCCCTCCCATCTTTAACCCCATTTACTTTTACCTCTACACCTCTATGCTCCTATCAACCTGTTGTATTTTAACATCATTATCTTTCCTCTCATAATATTTAACTGTCATAGGTTCATAGGTTCATAGGTTGGTACTAGGCTATTGGCCCTAGGGCCTATACAAGCCTAGCTGTAACAATTCCCTGGATATTTCTTCCCACAATATTTACTTTCCTGGACCCCTGTCTAGCAGGGTGACTGACATGATCCCCGGGGTGAATTTCCTATCTCCCATCCAATCAAGGTTTCTTTTGAAGAGGGCCAAGAAGGCGCTCTGCTTGACATGTATGGGCAGTCTATTCCAGAGTCTGGGGAGTCTCTGGGTCAGGAACCTATCCCTCCAGCATGTTTTGTTCATTGTGATGACAAGGTTTAGATCCCTGGAGCATGTGGCTCTGAGGGATTGGGATTTCTTTAAGTGGAGCATGTCCAACAGCTCAGAGTTTGACGGCCTTGTATGTTAAGTAGAGATCGCCTCTGAGTAGACGATATGCCACAGAGTATAGCTGCAGTTTTTTTTAGACAGTCAGCATAGGGCATCTGCTTTAGGCCTGTGATTCTTTTAGTGAGGTATTTCTGTGGCCTTTGCAGCTGTTGCAGATGTCGTGTGAGGTACATACCAAACGAGGCATTGTACACTCTAATGGGTCTAATGAGTACAGTGGGACAATGACCTCCTTTTTTTCTGGATGAAAAGCTCTTAGTGATGAGGTGTGCCACATAGAAGGATTTCCTGACTGCTGTGGAGATGTGGTTATCGAAGGTGAGACCACTGTCCACCTGTGTCCCTAATTCTCTCATTTCACTTTTGGTGTTTAGTGTACTGCCACCTATGTGGTAATTCATGGGTACATCGTTTTTCCCAAAGGGGATAACTATACATTTCTTGGCATTAAGCTGAGCCCATGGCTCTGGCACCAAGCAAATGTTTCTGTAAGGCCCTTTTCATAGGTTCATAGG
Organism: Protopterus annectens; assembly: GCF_019279795.1. Taxonomy (NCBI): domain Eukaryota; kingdom Metazoa; phylum Chordata; order Ceratodontiformes; family Protopteridae; genus Protopterus; species Protopterus annectens. The sequence continues at coordinate 1,283,697,237 of NC_056745.1, forward strand.
TTCATACTAGGCTATCTGCCCTAGGACATTTATAAGCCTAGCCAGAATTTGTTTGGCTTTCGCCACCCATTTTAAATTTATTTTGCTATGCCCTTTTTCGAGGTTAGTATACTGTGCCTCTGTCTAACAGTGACACAGAAGTGATACCCGGGGTAAACCTACGATCTCTCATCCACTCATCAAGATTCCTCTTGAAGAGAGTCAATGAGGGACTCTGCCTAACCTGGACTGGGATTTTATTCCAGAGTGAAGGGAGCCTCTGAGTTATGAATCTGTCCCTCCAGCATGTCCTATTTATTTCAGTGCTGAGGTTCAAGACTCTCGAGCGCGTAGCTCGATGGGATTTGGATTTTCTGAGGTGCAGCATGTCCATTAATTCTGGGTCTGACATGGCTTTATACATCAGGCACAGATCGCCTCTGAACAGGCGGTATGCCACTGAGTAGAGCTGGAGTTTCTTTAACCGGGCAGCATATGGCATCTGTTTGAGCCCTTTGATCCTCTTGGTGAGGTACTTTTGGGGTCTTTCCAGTTGCTGCAGGTGTCTGGTAAGGTACATCCCAAAAGGGGCATTGTACTCAATTATGGGCCTGATGAGGGATGAGTAAAGAGGCACGATGACCACCCCTGATCTAGATGTGAATCCCTTCATGATTAGGTGGGCTATATAAAATGTTTTCTAACCACTTTGGCCACATGGTTGTCAAATGAGAGATTGCTATCAACTTGGGTCCCCAGGTCCCTAATTACTTCTTCTGTACTTAATGGATTACCACCTATGTGGTAATTTGTGGGCACTTTGTTTTGCCAAAGGGATGACTATACACTTTTGGCATTTAGCTTGAGGCCATGGCTCTGGCACCAGTTGTCTGTTTCTATGAGGCCCTTTTGGAGGATGCTTGTGTCGGCTGGAGAGTCGATTATGGCGCCCAGTTTGCAGTCATTTGCGAACTTGGTCAGCCACAGTCCTTCCGTGTTGGCCTGTACCTCCGAGAAATATATACCGAACAAGAGAGGTCCCAGAACCGAGCCTTGTGGGACACCACTTGTAACTGGTTTGGAGTCTGACATGGCTCCAGCAATCCTAACCATGTGGGTTCTGTCCTTGAGCCAGTTTGCACTCCATCTAGTGACATAGGGGTTTATATTTAAGCTGGTGAGCTTATCTATAATGCCGGAGTGGGGTATTGTATCGAAGGCTTTTGCGAGGTCCAGGTAGGCTGTGTGGACCACCTTCCCCTCGTCAATCACCTTGGTGACTGTTTCAAAGAAATCAACCAGGTTTACGAGGCAGGATCTGCCCTTAACAAAACCAAACTGGGTAGGATCCAGTGCTTGTAGGTCCCCAATATCTTTATTTATGAGGTCCATGATGATCCTTTCCATAGCTTTGCAGACCAAGCTAGTCAGGCTTATGGGGCGATAGTTTCCAGGATCCGTTGAGGCACCACCTTTATGGAGAGGGACCACTGTTGCTGTACGCCACTCTTTGGGCACATATCCTGTAGTAAGGCTGAGATTGAACAGTAGTTTTATGTTTGGGTTTAGCTCTTCTTGGAGTTCATGTAGGACGCAGCCGGGACACCATCTGGTCCCATTGATGCTGTGTTTTTGCTTTGGAGAGGGCGGCTCTTACCTGAGCATCTGAGATGTCAGGGGGGCAGCACTCTGCTGGGATAGATATTTGCCGTTTTGGTGGGGAGGGTGGGGAGTTTGCGCTGAACCTGTCAGCTAGGATGTTGGCAATGTCTGTGGGTTCAGTGTATTTTTTGTCATTTTGGACTAATTCTGAGCATATCTGGGAATTACCACCCAGGTTCCTAACATAACTAAAGAAAGCCTTGTGATTATCCTTAGTGTCCTGTGCAATTTTTCTCTCGAAGCTGGCCTTAGACAATTTTATGAGTGCCCGTACTTTTTTGCTAATACTGATCAGTGATGCCTTCCCTTTTTGGGATTTTGCTCTATCATTTAGTAGCTTCCTCCTTCTATTGTATAGTTTGTTTATGGCTGGGGTCCACCAGACAGGACGTCTGCCTTTGGAGGATTGGGTCTTGGTTTTATTTGGGATCGCATGATCCATGCATTCCTGAAGGTGTTCATAGAATGCGTTTATAAAGGATTCTGTGGTCTGGGCCGTATTTTCCACAGGCCCGGGGGCTTTGAAGGATTCCACCTCAGTTTTGAGGAGTGTGAAATTTGCTTTAGAGAAGTTTTTCACTGTGGTTTTCTGGGCAGGGGGTGGGGTCAGAATGTGAATATCCAGTGAGATTAGTTTATGGTCTGATCTTACCAGTAAGGGATACACTTCTGGTCTGGAGCATAGATTCCCCATGTTGGTGATGATCAGGTCCAGTATGTTTTCCCCTCTTGTGGGAGTGGTAACAAGTTGTTCCATAGCATTTGAGTTTATAAATTCTAGGAACCTTTGGGCTAGGGTGTTGGAGATAGAGTAATGCTCCCAGTCTATGTTTGGGTAGTTGAAGTCGCCCAATATAATGGTGTTTGGAGAGACCTTCATATTTTCCAGTGTTCTCAGGAAGGCTGAGTGGGGTTCCTGGGTTTGGGAGGGTGGTCTGTAGCAGGCTATAAACTGGAAGGCAGTTTTACCCACTGTTAGTTGCACATGGATAGTCTCTGATGCTTCGTGCTTTGCCACCAACCTGGAGGTGTGGGTATCTTTGATGAATATCGATACTCACCCTCCTTTTGTGGTTCGGTCCAAGTTTTGGGGCCGAAAAGCATGGTATGAGGTATAACCTGGTAGTGCTGGGGTGCTCTCGGGAGCCCTGAACCAGGTTTCTGTTACTGCACAGATATCGATGTTCTCCATGCTAAGGAGAGTTTCGAGTGCGTGCATCTTGAGGTTTAGACTTCTGGCATTGAGTAGCATTACTCTTAGTTTCTTATCCCTTGTGATACCTATGGAGGTGGGTTTGTCTTTTGAGCCTTGCCTAAAAAAGGTACTATGGGGGTAGCAAGAGCCTTTGCCAATATCTGAAAGCCCAGGGGTGACAGGTGCAAGCCGTCCCTAGCAAAGCATCGTGGCTTGTCGAGCATATCATCCCAAGCTGACAGGCATTGGATCACCTTTGAATGACACCAGTACTTAAGCCAATTGTTGAAATTGATCATCTTGTCTTCATATTGTGGCATCATTCTTGGTGAGGGTAAGATGCTACTCAAGGTCAGGGTCATACCGGCCTGGGCTACATGCTCAGAGAGCTCCTTTATGTCTCTTTTCATGTAGTCCAGGGAGATATGTCTCAGGTCATTCACACCAGCATGGACAATGACTTAGTCATATTTGTACTTGTCTTGGAGTGACCTGAGTGCTTGTGTTATGTGGCGGATCCTAGCGCCCGACAGGCTGCTCACCGTGACCCTCTCCTTGTTCAGCCTGGTGAGTGGGACGTCAGTGTGCCTGATGATAGAGTCACTTATTACAAGTGTATCTGGTGTGTTGTTTAGTCTTAAGGGCTGTGACTGTTCGGCACACTGGCTTTGTGAGATATGTGTTGCATGTGTTTTGTTTTGGGGTAGCGGTTGCTTGGGTGTCTGCTTTGGCAGTCTCTGCTGCTTAGGCAGATCTTTATTTAGAGTATGTTTTTATGTGATTATGTGTTTGGTTTGCTGTCATGGTAGGTCTATGTGAGACTGGAATTGTAGTGAGTGTGGTTTCCTTCTCCTCCTGACTGGTTATGCCAGTACTGAGTTGAGAGAGCTTAGCCTCCAGTTTGGCTATATGGTTGCATCTCTCACATGTGTTGGAATTTGTTGGGAGGAGGAGAGGGTTGTCTGTGTACATGAGGCAGTTGTAACATTGCCTCAAGATTCCCAGATTCACCAGCTGGACCGGAGAGGAGATTGACAACTGACCTTTGGACATGCTAGAATAATATTGGGAATTCCTTAATAATTGAAAACAAGGGCCAGTGGGGAGTGAGGGTGCAGTGCTTTTAATTTTTAGTGCTGACTTATATAATTGCTTTAGTGAGCAAGTGCCAGGTAACTTAAGTGCAATGTGTTACAGGTAACTTAAATGCAAAAACGACAAACAGTAACTTTCTTTCAAGTGAAACAAGGAAATAAGTACAGTAAGCAATGCAGATATGACTAGTGATCCACAGAAGCGCTGAGAAGCCGTGTATTAGGTGGAATTAGCATTCCAGGGAAATAACAAGCAAACAAACAACAATCATATAAACAAAGCTAGATTCAGTAGGCCTGGATCTAGTCTATGCTACAGCAAACAAGGTGTACCAATTTCAGTAAGATACAGTTCAAATATTCAGGCACTATAAACCTTTAACCAGAAATTCCCAGCTCAGAAGGGCAGAGTCCAGCCTCTTCTCCCACAAGAGTGCAGACCACGAACCTTCTTTTTGTAAAATAACTGGCCTGAAGCCCAAGTGCTTAAACCAGAACTAATATACTTTAAGAATAACAGACACTGGGCTCTCAATCAGCAGTTCCCAACTTTGGGGATTCAATAATGGCTCCCATTTTGCAGTCATCTGTGAACATTGTTAGCCAGAGTCCCTTAATCTTGGCCTGTACTTCAGAGAAGTAGATGCCAAATAAGAGCGGTACCAGGACTAAACCCTGAGGTACTCCACATGTCACTTGTCTGGAACTGGATTTAGAGTCGGCTACTTTTACAGTCTGGGTACTGTCAGTAAGCCAGTTGGCAACCCATTGAGTGACATAGGGATTTATGCCCAGCTTAGTAAGTTTATCTATGATTCCAAAGTGGGGGATTGTGTCAAAGGCCTTGGCAAGGTCCAGATAGGCTGTGTGGACTGTCTTACCCTCATCCATGGCTCTGGAGACTGATTCAAAAAAATCAATCAGGTTCAGGAGACAAGATCGGCCCTTCAGAAACCCAAACTGGGTGGGGTCCAGTGTTTGAAGGTTACCAATGTCTTTGTTTATAAGTTCCATGATAATGCGTTCCATGCCCTTGCAAATCAGGCTCGTCAGACTGATGGAATGGTAGTTCCTGGGATCCAAGGTGGATCGACCTTTGTAGAGTTGGATAACTGTAGCTGTGTGCCAACTCAGTAGGCACAAAGCCTGAGGTGAGGCTATGATTAAACATGACACTTAGGTGAGGTGCCAGTTCATTTTGTGGTTCATGTAGTACACAGCCTGGGATGTTGTCTGGTCCCATGGATACTGTATTCTTAGCTTTGGAGAGTGCAGTTTCTACCTATGTGGCCGTGATTACCGGAATTTGGCAATCTTTTGGTATTGAGATGGATCCTTTAGGGGGTGAGAGGGGGTGAAGTTGGAACTGAATCGATCTGCCAGGATATTGGCAATATCCTAAAGATCAGTATATTTAATGCCATTCTGTTGTAGCTAAGAGCAGATCTGAGCATTGCCATTTAGATTCATGACATAACTATAGAATGCCTTGTAGTTGTCTTTGGAATCTTCGTAACTAGCTTTGGAGGATTTTATGAGGGATCTCAGCTTCTTACTGAGCCTGGTAAGGGAGTTTTTTGTATCCTGGGATTTTCCTCTTTTCTGCAACAGTTTCTGCCTTCTGTTGTATAGTTTGTTTATGGCAGGGGATCACCAGATTGGCTTCCTTTTTTTGGAGGAGAGCATCTTGTTTCTATTTGGGATGGCACGATTCATGCGTGAGTGTATGTGCTCGTACAGTGCCTTACTGTAGGATTCAGCAGTCAAACTTTTAGCTCCTGTTTGCATGGGTGTCATGAAGTTTGTCACTTCTGACTTCAGTAGCATGAAGTTGGCTTTGGAGAAGTTTTTTACGGAGGTTTCCTTACTGGGGATGGGGGTGGTATGTGGATGTCAAGGGTGATTTGCTTATGGTCAGACCTGACCAATGAGGGGGTGACCATTGGTGTGGAGCATCTATCTCCCATGTTGGTAATGACCAGGTCTAGGATATTGGAGCCCCTGGTGAGACTATGGATTAGCTGTGTGTTGGAATTTATGAATTCCAAAAACCGTTGTGAAAAGGTGTTGGTACCTGAGTAGTTTTCCCAGTTAATGGCAGGGTAGTTGAAATCACCCAGTATTATGGTGTTTGGTTGCATCTTAATATTTTCCAGTATATTTAGAAAGGTGTAGTGAGAATCTTGGAGCATGGTGGGGGATCTGTAGCAAGCTACAATTTGGATTGCAATCTTACCTAGGGTTAGTTGCACCTGGAGAATTTCAGATGCATTGTGTTGGGCAACTAGCCTGGAAGTGTAAATATCCTTGGTGAATATGGATACTCCTCCACCTTTAGTGTTTCAGTCTTGGTTTGGTGGCCGAAAAGTGTGGTAAGGGTTGTAGCCTGGTATTGCAGTGGTGCTCTCTGGGGCCTTGAACCAGGTCTCATTTACTGCACAGATACTGATGTTCTCCATTTTTGGGAGTGCATTTTGAAGTTTAGACTTCTAGCATTAAGTAGCAGGGTCTATACTGAATTAGCGAACGCTTAGAAAAGCGAACGCTAATTCATCGACCCCTTTTAACTGAAAGCTTACAATCCGAACACCCGGAACAGCAATTTTTTTCACAGGGCAAAAAAATCACTGGGCCAGTTCTGGGAGTTTGCCATTTCCTCCACTGTGGTGCTGTCTTGGAGTTGGTATATTTTAGTAGGGGGGTGTGGGGGTGAATCCCCCCACATTATATAATGTTTTAAGTTTTCTTTTTTTTTTTTTTTTGGTGGACCAGAGATTTTTTTTCCTTGGGAAAAAAAATCACTGTTCCAGGTGTTCCAGATTTTAAGATTTTAAGCTTTCACTTAAAAATTGTTGATGAATTAGTGTTCACTTTTCTAAGTGTCCGCTAATTCAATATAGACCCGAGTAGCATTACCTTCAGATTTTGCGTGCTTGTATCTGTTACAGTGGTGGTTTTGTCCTTTGAACCTTACTTAAAAAGGCACTATAGGGGTGGCAAGAGCTTTAGCCAGTAACCTGAATCCCAGGGGCAACAGGTGCAGACCATCTCCTTCAAAACATCATGGTTTGTTGATCATGTCATCCCAGGCAGACAGATACTGAATCCCCTTTTAATGACACCAGAAGCTTAGCCAATTGTTGAAGTCAATCATGTTGTCCTTATACTGTGGTATCATTCTGGGTGAAGGCAGGATGCTACTCAGTGCTAGGGTCATACCTGCCTGGACCACATGATCCGAGAGCTCTTCCATGTCTCTTTTCATGTAGCCCAGGGAGGTACATCTCAAGTCATTCACTCCAACATGGACAATGACAGACTTGTATTTGTACTTGTTGTGGAGTGAGTTGAGTGCATGCATTATGTGGTAGAAGCTGGCACCCGACAGGCAGCTGACTCTAATTTTCTCCTTGCTCAGCCACGTGAGTGGGATATCAGTGTGCCTGACTATAGAGTCACATATGACTAAAGTGTTGGGTATGCTGTCTTGCCTTAGGGGCTGTTGTTGGGAGGCACACTGGTGTTGTGAGCTATGTGTCACTTTGGTTGTGATTGGTGTTTGTTTGCATTTCAGCTTCAGAGGTCCTTGTTGCTTGGGCAGGTTAATGTTGAAGGCCTCCACATATGTGGGTTTAGTGTTGCTATGTGTGGATGTTGATGATGTGGGTTTTGAAGGGCTATGTGTTGCTTGAGGTGTAGTGCAGGTGTTAACCTTCTCCTCTTGACTGTCTAGCACAATCTTGGCTGGAGAGAGCTTTGCTTCCAGTTTGGCTATGTAAGTGCATCTCTCACAGGTTGTAGTGTTGGGTGGTAGGAGGAGAGGGTTGTCTGTGTACATGAGGCAGTTGCTGCATTGCCCCAGCATGCCCAGATTCACCAGGTGGACAGGAGAAATCACTGGAAGCTGACCCTTGGACATGCCTGTTTAGGTGCTTTTTTTGTAAAGTACAAGAGCTGTTTTCCCTTACCTTTACAAGGTACTTTGCAATTATAGGCTGTTTAGTGCCTACGATTCATTTCTCTATATTAACAAGGAAAGTTGAGTGCTTGTATCAGTTTAAGGCTACCTAGTGCTTTCCAGCAGGTTCTAGAGCAAGTGCTAGTCACAGGGGTTCAGATTTTAGTGCTACTACTGAGAAACCAACTGGATCTAAGGGAAAATTTGAAGAGAAGAATTTCTGGCACCTGGAATAGTTTAACCGTAGCCCCGTAGCACCTCACATGGTGAAAAATGAGCAAACACATGCGTTTTTAAGCCAGAAAGTTGAAATGGATAGAAATTACCCCAAAATGGCTAATAAAATTACAATTTCAGAGCTGGAAACCACTCCTCTAGTGTTAGATAGGCAGTACAATGCTCACCACTCCCACTGGTAAGCAGTAGGACTTCCCGCTACCACAGCAAGTTCTGGGTAGCTTTGAATACAGAAAATAAAGTCCTAAAACCAGCAAAGCCTGGGATCTGGACTATACTAGCTAGGAAAGGCAGGAAACGAGCAAACAAGATAGTACTTTTTTTTGTTTTATTTGGTTAAAACAGGCTAAACAATGAAATAATACAGTAAATAAACACAGAAAAGGCTAACACACTTGAGTGTGTAGCCCTAAACAGTAAATGCAATTAAAACTTCACAAAATTAGCAAAACTTTTTAAATGAAGCAAGGCAAGTGCACAACTGAAAAACAATTTAAGAGGCAGTAATACAGTAGAATAAGTAGCTAGTCTAAATAAACAGAAATGTATATACATACAGAAAAGCAGCTAAAACAACACTAAAACAACTCAGATACAGTGCAACCTAGAGCACTTGAGTTGTAGCAATATTAAGGCAAATAGTTTTAATAAATGCACTAAAATATGCTATATATTTTCAAAATGTATGAGAAGCACAGTCAGAACATAAGGAGATTCAGGCAACTTTTTTTTTTTTTTTTTTTTTTAGAAAGAGAGAAAGGAGGAACAGAAGGTAAGAACTAAGTGAGGTGGACTACTCAGATGTTCTCTCTGTATTAGGAAGAATGAACTAATGACACTAGACTGGGAGGAGTGTCCAAGATCAAATTTAGAGTAGGGGCAGGCAACTGCAAGGCTAGCAGGTATAAAGACAAAATACCAATGGGGAGGGGGTGGAAAACCTTTTAGCTACACAATCAGGAATATGGACAATATTACAGCTATGACCTAAACTATTTTAGGCAGAAAACACTACAGAAATGATTAACACAGCAGGAAAATAGCAGCGAGCCAATAGCTATGAAATACAGTACAAGTATGCAGTATACAACACAATTTCTATGAATATCTAGAATAAGCAATAACTACTACAAATAAGCAAGAAAACAGGCTGCTTATTGTTATATATCACAGATCAGGTGATCCTCCTCAGATAGCTCTGTGTGTAATGTCAGCCTATTTTCAACATATTCACACTATTAAGATCTCTTTCTAACCTAAGCATGTGTAACCTATTTTAATATAATTTATATATAACATCCTTACAGCCTTTGTTTCACACTGTTTTTCCCTTTTAATATCTCAGTCTCATTTTTATCGCCAAGCTCAAAATACCTCATACTTTTATACAGCAAACTGCCTTCTGCTTTTTCCATTGTTCCCTATGTTTCTTATTTAGAATCTTTACTTTCAACCATCATACTACAGATACCCAATCCTGATATTCTACAAGATACACCCTGAACTTTTATTTTTCCCTTTTTCCCACTGAGTGTTAGCAGTCATGTTTACCAAGATCTTGATACTTTCTTACTGGCTTAACTAGCCTAATCAACCTAAAAATGTGCATATATAATCTTGTTGCACTAAGATTATATGTCTTTAATTGTAATATTTTGTTGAAAAGACTTTATTACTAGAATAATAGGTGCATAGCACTGTTTGAATGCATTCCATATCAACTTATGTAATTACCTGTTTAGTTTACCTGCTCTGTTAATAACAATTATATGGCATGTTTTTATGAAGCTTTTTTCCTTAGTCATTTGCTGAAAATTGGATTTTACCAAACTTAGACATTTCCTGTAATCAGAAGCAAATAACTAAATAAAGAATCAAATAGAATTAAAAAATGTTAAGTGGAAGGTTCAACAACTTGGTCAATAATGTTGCAGAGAATCTTTTAAGAATGTGCAGGTCCCCATTAAAATACAATATGTGTGGGTTTATATGGGATTACAAAATGGACAAAGAACATTGACCAACCACACAGATATCTGGGGTACACTAACAGAATTTTTAGACTCTGTAATGCAAATGCTGCAACTCTTCAAACTTAGGTGCACTCATACAGATGTAACGGTAATGAGTGCAGTTTGCTACTGTACATTAGAAGCACTTAGAGCTGGTAAGCCATCCTGCATTCCCTTGAGGTTGGTTCTGGACCTCCTACAGCCCTACTATTTATACGTAATAATGCCAAGACCACTATAATTCAGAAAAAGGAGAATTTTCTGAGACTTGGTATTTATTTCCCCATTTGCACTTAATTTCTCAGTTTTGAGGCTCACACTTTTTGGTCATGAACATACACCAGGAACCCATCCCTGGAAATCATACCCTTTTAACCACATGATAAAAAATTGGTGTAGGCCACATAAACCACACGTTCATTTTGAGGTCCCTTCTCCACCACTAACATCAAATTCCAATAATCTGCCATCATGTAAAAAAAAATTGAAGCACATAAATTATTGTTCCCAACTCAAAGGCATTATTAAATCTGTAATAATAATAATAATAATAATAATTAAAATAATTGTTTGTTTGTGTCTTTTGTCTTTTCCCGGTTAGGGGTCGCCACAGCGGAACTCCGGTCCGCTAATGATTGGTTGTTGATTTTTACATGCCGAGTTACCAGCCCTGACGCATAACCTTTAACAAAGGTACGCCCATTCACGCATGTCTCTACGCAGAAAGCGCTCTAGCTGAGAATCGAACCGGACAGCGTCTTACTGTGAGGTGACAATGCTACTGCAGCACCACCACCGCGGGAATAATTAAAATAATAATAATAATGATGATGATGATGATGATGATGGTAGTGCAGACTTGGAGCCAAGATAGCCAACTAAAAGCTGCAACTTTACAAAGCTCTGCAGTTATTTATTAATAGACTGGGAAAAAATCAGCTTAAAATACAATTCTTTAACAAACAGTCTGATTGTACTCTAAGACAAAACATTGTGGATTTTTTAACATTTTCCATTCAAACTTTCTTTGAGAAATTGTGTGAAATTAAACTGCCATGAGTACTTTGAAATATTCTCACTCTGACTCTGACTCTTCTTTGAAAAAAAGACTTACAACTTTTGATGCCTTCTTTACAAGAATTATCTATGAAGGCGGATGAATTTCAGGAAAACCTAGATAATTTGAAAGAAAACTGCTTTAATCAAACAAACGTCCTGAAAAAAATGATATAACAACAGCAATCAGTTATCTGACATGGAGACCACATTAACTGATGTTGATGACAAGCTTAAAGAAGAAGTTCAAACTGAGTTTTTTTACTCAAACAGAATACCTAGTTACAAAATAAACTGGATAATTTAGAGACTAGAGAAAGAAAGATGATGTAATGTAAGAATGTTTGGATTGCCACAGAAAACAAGGCATGATAGCCTTTCTATCTTCCTGGATTCTAAAAGTTTCTAAACTTACAGGGCTAACATAATCTACCGTTATTATACTGCATTTATAATTCTAAGCCCTTATATGAGTTGTGGACAGATTTTTCTGTAAGCTCACACACTTAGACCTTGTCAATACATTGTATTATTAAAGGAAATATATACTTATAACATTTTAAAATCTTCATTTATTGCAGACAGATTAATTTAAAAATCGCTATAATACAGTTTTTCTTTTGTAAATGCTTTCTCATCCTAAACTTGTTTCTGGTTTAATTCATTGTTGAGCTCAAACAGAAGATGGATGTTTTTGGTTGAGCTGGCATATGTCTTTATTTATCTGCTTCTCTGTATGGAAGTTACTCTAAAAGGGAAGGGCAATCCCCTCTTCAATGATAGTGTTGTAGCTTTCAAGTACATTTAGCTCATTTGACAAGTTTTAGTATTCTTTGTACTCTCCTTTTTGGTATTTTAAGCAGACTACTTACAGTTATTATAAATAAGAGATGAGTCACTGCTATTGGAGGATTGTTTACTGAGATATGATGCTTGATTTACAGTGTGTTAACAGTGGAGCGGGAAGATATTGCAGTTCCCTTGGCACATTGGAATATATTCTTTTCAGTTGTAGAAAATTACAGATAGAAAATGTCTTCCTCACTGAGTGTATTAACTCAGAAAGGGTTCCGAAGGGTCTTCGGATATGGAGTTACCCCAATGGGTTAACAACAGGTTTGCCATTACACCTTGAGTTAATTGAATTGTTCAACAAGCAAGGAGTGGAATTGCTGAAGGTATTAAAAAAACATAATCAACTTGCTATTAATCAACCAATGAAGGAGGCGGACAAGTTGGATCAAGTTATCAAGAAGGACTTAATGTCTACTTTTTATCATGAGGACTACAACAATATCTTTTCAAAAATTGATAAATTAATTGTGGACATTAAACAAAGAAAACATTAAAAACTTGAACAGGACCACCTTGAATATCAAGAAGGAAGGTCTTATCCTAAGCCAATAAGCTCCCAGGGTAGGTGGGGCCCTGACAGAATTCATGCAATCAAGATGGAGGACCCTGTAGACAATGGGAATGCCACAGAAGTTACCCCTTTGGAACAGGTTCCCTTGAGAAGATCTGAAAGGATAAAAAACTAAAAAAAAAACACAACAATTACACCAACGATATTCCTCTACCTCAGGGTGACTGATACAATTTCCGCAACCAGAAGAATCCTTATGGAGGACAGAGACAGTGGAATTCCTACTACAATCAGATATGTTGGAATTAGGGATGGATACAGAAGCAAGTTTGAAAGTGACGGCCTTTCCTAGAATTATGCTCAATGACTCAGGTGACTTTAAAATTTACAATTATACTTTCATTGAGATTGATAGAATGATTTGTGAACTGTTAAGCAAGGGACATATTTTTTGTGCCTGTCAGCTGCACCACAATACAAGAATTGTTGTTGGATTTAAAATTGTTTCTTAGAAAAATGAATTTTAAATTATTATTTAAAAAAACAAGTAGTGGTTATGAAAATGATGTTTTACATAGAAGCAGTGTATTTAATCCCCCGTTGGCCCTACCTTTCATCATTTTTGAAAAATGATGTGATTTTAATTTTAGAGAATTACTACAACAAAGACGTTTTCGACCCCCCACCAACAATTTAACTGAGAGTGAATGCAGGTTGCTCAAGGAATTAGTTATGAACAAAAGTGTTAAGGTTATGAATAAGGGTGAGAGTATTGTTATCATGTCAAAAATTAATTATTCTAACAAAATCCACAATTTTCTGTTTGACAAAGAGTATTATGAAGAGACTTTGCTTAACTTTATCAGTTTCCTATAGGAAAATTTGTTTTTTATTGCAGGATATGTTTGAACAGGGTGGGTGAGATAACAAGAGAAACTCTTGAATATTTAACTGCAAAGTTTCCTGTTGTACCTCCCATATTCGTATACCAAAAATACACAAAGGTTTGGCAGCCCCCCCCCCATGAGTCCCATTGTTTGTGCAAGGACTTGTATTACCAATCCACTATCCAAGTATGTACAGTAGATGAAAAGGTTAAATGCCTATTAGAAAAACAGACACATTTATGTAAGGATTCTTGGGACTTTTTGTATAAATAAAGGTCGGTAAAATATAGCCCCAATTTAGTGGTTGTCATCATTGATGTGGTAAATTTGTTCAATGTAATACCACAGGATTTGGGCATAGAAATATTCCAAGATTTTTTGAATGAATCTGGGGTGTTTAACACCAAAGAAATGTATGTGCTAGGTACACTTCTGGAATTAGTGTTAAAATATAACTTTGTACATGTGGATGGACAGTATTTCCATCAGAGGAGGGTGTAGCAATGGGAGCATGTTGCACCCCTCCATTTTCTAATATTGTGTTACTTCAATGGGAGAAACAAAATGTTTTCAACAAACCTAACATTCCCCCATGGCAGTTGTACACAAGATTTTTGGATGATATAGTCATAGCCTGGGAGGCCTCTGAAACTGAAATACAAAGTTTTATAGATTATTTAAATTCTACAACAACTTTTTTAAATTTTACTTTTAATTATAGTGTGAACAGTATCAATTACTTAGATGTATTAGTAACAAAGGATTCAGAGAAGGAGGTTATTCAGAGTTCTGTATACAGGAAGTTAATATATTCAAATGGCGTCCTACACTATGATAGATGTCACCCTATCCATCAGAAAAAGGGGATAGTTAAAGGCCAGTCTGTCTGGCTGGCCCAAATGATATCAGAGGATCGAAGTTTTGAGAAAGAATGCAATTATTTAGCAAAGTTATTTGGGGCCAGGGGTTATCCTTTAGACTTTGTTATGAAAATTTTGAAAGAGGTTTCTGATAAAAGAAAGGGAATTTTAAGACCTATACTTGCATCAGATTCCTTAGCAGATGGGGTTGCTAACAAGGGGAAACATATGAAAAATGTTCTTGTTTTTTTATTACTACCTGTACACCACAGCATGAAGGGATTCATAGAATATTAAAAAATAACTGGAAAATTTTCCAATGTTTTGATGGTATGAGTGAGTTGATGGAACAAGGACCTAGGATGGATTTTAAAAGAGGAAGATCTTTAAAATAAATACTGGAGAGTGCGAATCAGACAAGTGACCAGAGTAACAAGAAAAAGGGTGCATATAAGTGCAGGTCCTGTATTCAGTGTAAATATATGTTGGAATCAGGGTGTGTAAAGGTGAACAAAAAAGTTGTGTACACCTCCTTTCATTACACCTGCAGTCTATTGGTCGTATTTACCTTGCCATATGCTAGAAATGTGAAGGTCTTTATGTAGGAAACACTACTCGAAGATTCAAGGATAGAATCTACGAGCATATGAAAAATATAAAAAATGAACAGGAAAATAATTCATTGTATAAACATGTGGCAAAATATACAGATCATGAATTGTTATTTTTTGGTTTGGACACTATCTATAAAAATCCCCTAGGTGGTTCATGGGTTGATATTGTAGAACAAAAAGAAACTTTATGACAACTTAAGTTGAATGCCTGTGTACCACCACATTTAAATGAATTAGTATCCATTTCCAGTACCTTGAAACTCATGTCCTATAAGGTTTAATAACATGTTCAATGTCTTGTTTATAATTGTGAATTAATTGCTATAGTAGAAGCAGAGAATACATTTATTTAATATGGATGAATGACATGTTAATTAAGGTAGTGATGTCACTGGTGTATTAAAACGTGTTTTTTTGAGGAGGGGTATAAAATAGGTATGTGTGAGTACTTTTTTATGGATTCTGAAAAAGTGTTGTTATAATCTATACAAAAGTGCTAAATCCTACAATAAAATCGGGTTGTTGTTCCAGTACTAGTCTATGTTTCCTTTTGTCTCTTTGTGGGTTCTAAGTTCCATTGTTTGTGGAGATATCTCTCTATTTAACTGTTTCTCTGTATGGAAGTCACTCTAAAAGGGCAATCCTCTCTTCAGTGATAGTGTTGTAGCTTTCAAGTACATTTAGCTCACCTGACAAGTTTTAACATCCTTTGTACTCTCCTTTTTGGTACTTTAAGTAGACTACTTACAGTTATTATAAATAAGAGACGAGTCACTGCTATTGGAGGATTGTTTCCTGAGATATGATGCTTTGATGGACCTGCTGAAATCCTGTTAAGGGTAATTCATGTTGTGGTAGCATTTCAGTGGGCTGAAGAAGGAAAACAGTGATTTGTCAGTGTGTGCATATTGGAGATATAGAGATTGTTTTCATTTTTTGAGGGGGGTGTGTGCTGTGGTCTTTGATTTTGGGGATAAGCTGCTTGTGGGAGTTGGAAATACTAGGAACTGTATCTGTCTGATTGTGCTTTCTTTTCTTCTTTTGTGTAGGATAGGAATGATGCTCTTCCTTTTGTTTTATGGACATGTTCATGTAGTTAAATAGACAAACAGGGAACTGGTGTAGTACTTTGAATACTGCATCTATGAGTCTTACTTTCCTGTTATTCTTTTTTTAAGTTTATGGTGTTGTGATTTTTTTGGGGATTAAGGGTTCATTTATCCTTTGCCTTTGGGTAATTTCAACTTCTGTTTGTATCTGCATGGGTTTTTGCATAAAATGGGATAGTCCTACTTCCTGTTTACCTGCTAGAATGCAAACGTTCTGCTTGCATGTGCAGATAATCAGGAAGAATGTAAATAGTATGTTCTAAGAAATAAAATGAGATCAAGGAGAGGAGTGGGAGGATGAGAAATGAGAATCTAGTTTACTAATTGTTTTAATAATAAATGCATTATAATTTGTTGATAAATATGAATGTGTGGGGGGTGACCTACTTTGCTTTTAGAGAACAATAAAAAAAAAAAACTGGACAGTATATAAAATCAAAGTAGGAGGGGGGTGTCACCGACACCCCCTAACTGTATATTCTAATTACAGGATTGCACTACTGAGGGGAAAAGGACATATACCTTTTATTTGCCTTTTTCTAATTGTCAGGCAAATATATATATATATATATATATATATATATATATATATATATATATATTCTAATGAAGTCCAGTTATTAAATGGATGAAAGTGGTAACACAGGCTCCAATATGTGTTATTCCGCATATTATTTAGTTTGCTTTTATTTAGTTGGCTTAAAATTAAGTGAAGTATTTTGTGTATATATATCTATATATATATATATATATATATATATATATATATATATATATATATATATATAACTATGTAGACAAACACATACACACACACACACACACACACACACACACACACACACACACACACACACACATATATATATATATATATATATATATATATATATGTTCCCTTTAAGTTTTCAAATTATCATAATGTCAACTCACATAATAGCAAGACAACTTCAGCTAAAATTTAAATGACCAAACTCCCAGAACAGCGTATTTCATCTCCGGGAAACTAACCACCTGGCAAGCATAGTGAATTTTGTCCTTTTCTCCACTGAAGTGCAATCTTGGAGTTAGTATATTTAGTTAGGGGGGTGCAGCACCCCACATGGTGGTATGAGATATGAAGTCCCCCCCCCCACTTTGCTGGGTTTAATTTGCTTTGTTTTTTTTTTTTGTTTGTTTGTTTTTGTTACTAATGGCCAAGTGGTTAGTTTCCTGGATGTGAAATAAGCCATTCTGGGAGTTTATTCATTTAAATTTTTGCTGATGTCAACTTGGTGTTATAAGAGTCAAAATTATGATAATTTGTTATTATGACATAGATCCATGTACACACACACACACGCACACACACACACACACACACACACACACACACACACACACACACACACACACATATATATATATATATATATATATATATATTTTTTTTTTTTTACATTTGTTTTTAGTTTTCATTATTTGATGTTATACATTTCAATTTTTTGCATGCCATCCAACATCAAATATAAAACATGATTACTGGATAAACAGGGTGGTCCGCACACCAAGGGATAAATACCTCATGGCCAATAAATAAAAAATTGATAGGACAAAAACAGTGGCAGCAAACTAACCAGGCACAACTCCTTCTTCTATTAAAATAAAAACGTTTTTATTGCAAAAATAAAACAGTAGGTAAGCGCTTTCGCTAAAATAGCTTCATCAGATCTTCAACCAAATAAAAGACTAAGTGATACATTTATAATACTTTTCAAAAACCCTTAACCAATCCAAACTGGCCATCAATTCAAATTAGAAGCATGTGGTGTTACAATGTATCAAAGCATTTAAAGTGATAGATCCTATGTTAGAGATACACTTGGATACAGAGTGATGAAGGCACTTTAAAGCAGTTGTAGGCGGGTGTGCATGGGTTTGCATAACGGTAAGCAATGCTAACCTCTGATTACAGTTTCTTACACTCAGTTAGCTTCTACATTGCTTAATCTGTGTAGGCAGTGCTTACCCCTGCGCAAACACACTTAAACATGCTTACTACTGCTTATTTGTGCTTATACCTGCTTACTAGTGCCTTATTCATTATGACACTTACACTTCACATGTGCATTTAATGCAGTACTCCAGTTCACATTTACATGTTATTATGTAGGTTATACAGCAAAAAGATGTAAAAATATATTCATATACATATTTCACATGGAAAATATATGCTGTAGTGGGACTCGAACGGGGAATGCATGTTAGTTAGGCAGATGCTCTAACCACTGCACTATTGCTGTGTTGCTTCATTTGCATATATATTCCTTGTTATCATCTTCAGCCTTTTCAGTTGCTTTAACTGTAGCTAAGCGATGGGCAAACCTGCACACCTATGGTTAGCTGTAACCAGGGTTTTAAAAAAAAATAAAAGTGTTTCTTCATTTTATTTGCCTGTACTGTTGCTGTTGAGCACATGGGGACTGTTGGTGGGGATATGCGGAAACCTATGAGCAGTCTTGCTCATTTATTTACACATTCTTCTGTTCTACTTTGCAGGGGCATGTTTATTCTGAGAGCTCTGCTCTCAGACACACCCCCTGCACTCGTCCATGCTCCGTGTAGCATTAGGGGTTCAGGCAGCGTGCCTTCATAATATGCATGGCGCGCTGCCGTCCTTCTCTTAAACTGCTGCTTCCTTGCAGGACCAGATTAGTCCTACATGGAAGTTTAGTAAATCCGGGGGATACTCTATTAGCCTTATTAATGTTAAGGTATTTTAATAAATATCCCCTTTTTAGATGCATTTAAACCAGAGATAAAGAAAAATCAGTCATGTTATATAAGAATGAGTATCATATAAAAGTATAACATTTATTTTGTAGTTGAAAAATAAATTTATTAAAATTTCTTTACTCTGAAAATAATGAAGTAAATTGCATTTTTCAGACATGCCTAAATGTTTAATAAAATATCTATCAAACAAACAAATAAATAAATAAATATGATCATTTAATTAAGAGTATAATTCCAAGACTAATAGTATTCTAAGAACTAGACTATCACTCATTAGGAAACCAATAAAATGAGCCCTAAAAAGTTAGGAATAAAGTTATTTACGTCAGAGCCCAGCAGTTTATATAAATAACATTTCTCTGAAAATAATACATTTCTCCATTTATTTATTTATTTGTAATTTTTGTGTAATATTTATATTCCCCTTCTTTCTCCCTCTTCCTTCTTTTTCACTTCCTTTTTCCCAATTAGGTTAATTTCTAACTTAATTTCTACTCCCCGTTTTACCTATTTATATGATTTATTAAAGTGCCTATGTTTACTTTACAGGTTTAAGTAACATCACCAATATTCATTGTAATTCCAGAAATTTAAAATATGTTTTTTCTCATTTTTCTTCATTTCTTTCCTTATAATAATTCTTCTTCCTGTCTTTTTTGTCTTTAAATGTATAACACAGACAAAATCAGTTTATAACCTCCTTTATCAAATGTAGTCAGAATTCACAAGGTCCTTTTTTTGTTTTTTATATCTTAAACATTGTATGTGTTACTAAAATGTTTTTGATAAAACAACAATTTTAAAAATACTGTGTCAATTCAGCTGCTTAAATATAAACCATCCAATAATCATGGCAGCAAGGTAACCAGGCACAACTCCTTTTTCTATTAAAATAAAAACATTTTTATTGTGAAAATAAAACAGTAGGTAAGCACTTTCACTAAAATGGCTTCATCAGACCTTCAACCAAATAAAAAACTATGTGATACATTTATAATACTTTTCAAAAACCCTTAACCAATCCAAACTGGCCATCAGTTTAAATTAGAAGCATGTGGTGTTACAATATATCAAAGCATTGAAAGTGATACATCCAATGTTAGAGATACACTTGTAAAAAAACCCAAGTTCTTCACCTTGAAGCTAAGGAATAAAACTGTGTAATGGAAATGCACATCTAAATAATAAATAGTGCTATCTCAACAAGTGTATAACAGCGTGAATAGTCCTAAGGACATTGTTTATCAATTGTTTTTTGTACTATTGATTTTTTATTTTTTGGCCATGAGGTATTTATCCCTTGGGGTGCGGACCATCCTGTTTATGTGTTCATTTTTTTGTTACTACAAGGGGACATGGCGGAACAACAGGACATTACTATTGAATTAGATTATGTACAGAATCAACCATCTGAATTGAGCAGAAATGCCTTTGAGAGATTTAACCAGTATCTTATGAGGGATAGGAATTCCCTCCTACATTATGACGTTGCTTCCTGTGCCGATGGTTCGAATGAACAGGCTCGGGATAGTGAGCAGTTACAGCAGTACATCAATGAACTGGAACGTGATTTTTTTTAAATTAAAAAGGCTACAGCTGCAGCGCTACCACTTTGAGACATGTTTGGAGAAGGGGATTGTTCCTTGTGGCTTACGCGTATTTAATATGCCAACACAAGGCACGCAGTACCCTGAATTGCTTGCACACTGGCAGAAACTGAATCTGGAGGTAAGCGCTAATTATATGAAACTTTTAATAGACTTTTTCCGACCAGAGGAAAACAGACTCAAGGAGTCGCTTAAGACTAAACAGGACCTTATTGCTAATACATATTCTGCGAACATTGCTCACCCATTAATTGAAAGTTTATTGGACAGTGTGGCAGTGTTTGAATGCAGGATAACTCAGCAAAAGAAGATTAAGATTTTACGTGACATTAATGACTTCAGAAATGGGAACATTTTTATGTGGCCTAGGAATGGACACATCCCTGAACAATTGAGTGAAAGGACTGTGGACGTGAATGTTAGTAATCGTGTTCCTACTGAATTTAATAATGGTCCTATTACTGATGGTCACATGATAGGCTCGCAGTTTACTAATAATGTAGTGACAGTAGTTGCTGATGAAGGGAATGATAATAATGTGAATGAAATTGTTCAGGATAGTAACTTGTATCCTAATATTGTGGTAAACAAGACTATGCACAATAAGAATTCTGTGTGCTTAGATAGAACAGTTAGACCCAAAGTTAACTTGGAGAATAGTACATCTCAGAGGGGGTCCATCAGTATTTCGCAAAACAATATAGGTGTTGCACCCCACCCTCCCCTTCATCTACCCATCAGGAGAGACAAAGAGTTCAGGTGGACCAGGTCAGAGAGCCGAGGCCACCAGATGCGCAAGCTTTCAGGAGAGAGGAATACAGGCCAAACTTTGAAGAAAATGTGGGCAAGTACAGGGAATCACTAGTTTTGAATATTTCCTCTCATGAACTATCTTTAAAAGAAGAATACATTTTGAATAAAGGTTTAACCTTCATTCCCACTAGTGAGATTAAAGTCTCGGATACAGTGTTGCACCTTAAGGTTTTTTGCAGAAACATTATGTTGAAATTACAATTTGGAGACAGCGAAGGGAGTATACAACCCTTTAGGAAAGTCAGTACTTATATACCACATAACCACCCATTAGTAGATGCTTATATTAAATTGTCTGAAGAAGAATTGCTTAGATTTTATGATGGGAAAATAACCCAGATGAAGAGATATAAGAGGGATAATTTGAGTCATGGTGAAAAGGATGCGCTTAAGAAGTTACAAAGGAATAAATCAATTATAATTAGACCAGCTGATAAGGGGGCCTTATTTTCCTCATGGATAAGACCTGTTACAATTAATCCTTGAAAGAAATGCTGAGTGATCAGAAATTTTATAGATCACTAACAGTAACTGGTGTACATCAGCATATGAAGAATATTTCTGACATTTTGTTAGATGACTTCAGAAGTGGGTTAATTGAAGGTGAGGTTTACAAATTTCTGAATGTTGAGAATCAGTTGATCGCCCTTATACAGGGCCTTCCTAAGGTCCACAAACAACTTTTGAATCCACCAATGAGACCCATTGTGGCCAGTGGAGGGTGGTCTACAGAGCCACTCTCAATTTTTATTGAGAAACATCTCAGACCAGTAATAGAACAGAATAGAACAGTATTAAGAGATTCCAAACAGTTTTTAATGGACTTGTATGATTGTATTACAAGTAAGGGCTCCTTAGAAGGTGTTTTATTTGTAACATTTGATGTTCAATCGCTCTTTACAAACATACCGAATGAACTGGGTATACAATATACACATGAGTATTTGGTATCTAATAGTGAGTATGATTTATTAAAAGTTGACTTGATTTGTCACTTTCTGGAGTTGGTTTTGGAATTAATGTTTTCACCTTTGATGGTGATATGCATTTACAAAATGATGGCATAGCTATGGGCACTTCCTATGCCAATAGCTTCTCCAACATGTTTTTAGCACATTGGGAGAACACGGTTCTCTTTCAACTGCCTGAGTTCCAGCATCATGTTGTGTTTTATCAATGTTTTGTCGATGATTTGTTCTTGTTATGGGAAGGTGAGACAGAACAACTAACAGCGTTTCATACCTTGATGAACAATTTGTTAGATTGTTTAAAATTCACCATGACATTTTCATATGACCGTGTAGAATATTTGGATTTATATATACAGAGATTGGACAATGGACTTGTGAACACTGGTGTTTTTCGCAAGACATGTTATAGGAATGCCTTGTTATTTAGATCCAGTATGCACCCTCAGCATATTTTTTTGAATTTAATCAAGAGCCAAGGCATGAGGGCGTCTAGATTGAATCCTGCCATCATAAGGGTTCCAAGAAGAAAATGAAAATCTAACTTTGAGACTTGGCAGTAGAGGTTATACTACTGATGAGATTGATAGGAACCTCTCCAGAGTAGGCGAGTTAAGAGATAGTGTAGCCCAGCCCTATTATGGACCTCAACAGAATCCTATATAAGTAGTCAACACTACATTTAAGGGTAACTATTGGAAGATACCCATGTTCTAGTCTAGCGATTCTATGGAAGTTAAAGAAGTTTTTAAGAAGCACTGGTCCCTTTTGACAGTAGCTCCTTCTATAGGTGATTTGGTGGGTCAAAGCCCAAGATTCCTATATAGGAACAAGAAGAACCTTAAGAGACTACTATGTTATAGTAGAAACCATAGAGGAACAGAAGATCAAACAACCTCCACAAAACCATGTGGTAAATGTAATTTCTGTCCTTTTATTCACAGTTCCAATGTTTTCATACATCCAGATTTAGATAAGGAATTTTATTTTAGATCAATGGCAGATTGCTCAGCTTCCAATGTTGTTTATTTAGCGGTGTGCAAATGCTGCTGCTGTTTTTATGTGGGGAAGACCAACAGACCCATTAGGGACCGAATAAGGGAACACCTCTATGGCATTAGGATTCAATCTGAACATAATGCCCTTTCCAAGCATATTAGAACATCAGGTGACTCTCATAACTTTGGGTTTAGGGTCATTGAAGTTGTGACCCCACACATCCATGAGGGGGATATTAGGAATCACACTGAGAACAGGGAAAGTCACTGGATCATTACTCTTAGAGCAGACAGAGGGAGAGAGTTAAACAAAAGGGCATCCATCAAGCCCTTGCTTAAAGCGTGTATAATCAGTAAGCATTGAATTTGTGACTGGTCATTGATATTATGTGTGATTTTAATATGTTAATGCTTTTAGGATAGAAGCGTTTTAGATAAACAATGTCCTTAGGACTATTCATGCTGTATATACACTTGTTGAGATAGCACTATTTATTATTTAGATGTGCATTTCCATTACACAGTTTTATTCCTTAGCTTCAAGGTGAAGAACTTGGGTTTTTTTACAAGTGTATCTCTAACATTGGATCTATCACTTTAAATACTTTGATACATTGTAAGACCTCATGCTTCTAATTTGAACTGATGGCCAATTTGGATTGGTTAAGGGTTTTTGAAAAGTATTATAAATGTATCACTTAGTCTTTTATTTGGTTGAAAGTCTGATGAATGTATTTTAGCGAAAGCGCTTACCTACTGTTTTATTTTCACAATAAAAACGTTTTTATTTTAATAGAAGAAGGAGTTGTGCCTGGTTACCTCACTGCCATGATTATTGGATGGTTTACATTTAAGCAGCTGAACTGACACAGTATTTTTAAAATTGCTGTTTTATCAAAATAATTTTAGTAACACATACAATGTTTAAGATATAGAAAACAAAAAAGGACCTTTTGAATTCTCTGACTACATTTGATAAAGGAGGTTATAAACTGATTTTGTCTGTGTTATACATTTAAAGACAAAAAGACAGGAAGAAGAATTATTATAAGGAAAGAAATGAAGAAAAATGAAAAAACATAGTTTTAATTTCTAGAATTACAATGAATATTGGAGATGTTACTTAAACCTGTAAAGTAAACATAGGCACTTTAATAAATCATATAAATAGGTAAAAGTGGGAGTAGAAATTAAGTTATAAATTAACCTAATTGGGGAAAAGGAACTGAAAAAGAAGGAAGCTGGAGAAAGAAGGCAAATATAAATATTACACAAAAATTACAAATAAATAAATAAATGGAGAAATGTATTATTTTCAGAGAAATTTTATTTACATAAACTGCTGGGCTCTGACTTAAATACCTTTATTCCTAACTTTTTAGGGCTCATTTTACTGGTTTCCTAGTGAGTGATAGTCTAGTTCTTACAATACTATTAGTCTTGGAATTATGCTCTTAATTCCATGATCATATTTATTTATTTATTTGTTTGTTTGATAGATATTTCATTAAACATTTAGGCATATCTGAAAAATGCAATTTACTTCATTATTTTCAGAGTAAACAAATTTTAATTAATTTATTTTTCAACTACAAAATAAATATTAAACTTTTATATGATACTCATTCTCATATAACATGATTGATTTTTCTTTATCTCTGGTTTAAATGCATCTAAAAAGGGGATATTTATTAAAATACCTTAACATTAATAAGGCTAATAGAGTATCCCCCGGATTTACTAAACTTCCATGTAGGACTAATCTAGTCCTGCAAGGAAGCAGTAGTTTAAGAGAAGGACGGCAGTGCGCCATGCA
Organism: Protopterus annectens; assembly: GCF_019279795.1. NCBI lineage: Eukaryota > Metazoa > Chordata > Ceratodontiformes > Protopteridae > Protopterus > Protopterus annectens. The sequence continues at coordinate 1,283,722,243 of NC_056745.1, forward strand.
TGTTAATAAAGGCATGCTGCCTGAACCCCTAATGCTACACGGAGCATGGACAAGTGCAGGGGGTGTGTCTGAGAGCAGAGCTCTCAGAATAAATACGCCCCTGCAAAGTACAACAGAAGAATGTGCAAATAAATGAGCGAGACTCCTCATAAGTTTCCGCATATCCCCACCAACAGTCCCCATGTGTTCAACAGCAACAGTACAGGCAAATAAAATGAAGAAACCCTTTTATTTTTTTTTAAACCCCGGTTACAGCTAACCATAGGTGCGCAGGTTTGCCCATTGCTTAGCTACGGTTAAAGCAGCTGAAAAGGCTGAAGAGGATAACAAGGAATATATATGCAAATGAAGCAGCATAGCAATAGTGTAGTGGTTAGAACATCCGCCTAGCTAACAGGCATTCCCAGTTCCAGTCCCACTGTAGCACATATTTTTCATGTGATATCTGTATATGAAAATATTTTTACATCTTTTTGCTGTATAACCTACATAATAACACGTAAATGTGAACTAGAGTACTGCATTAAATGCACATGTGAAGTGTCAGTGTCATAATGAATAAGGCACTAGTAAGCAGGTATAAGCACAAATAAGCAGTAGTAAGCGTGTTTAAGTGCGTTTGCGCAGGGGTAAGCATTGCCTACACAGATTAAGCAAAGTAGAAACTAACTGAGTGTAAGAAACTGTAATCAGAGGTTAGCATTGCTTACCATCACGCAAACCCTTGCACACCTGCATACAACTGCTTTAAAGTGCCTTAATCACTCTGTATCCAATGGCCCATGTTCTGCCCAGCAACAAAACAAACTGCCTCTACAAGGCTCAAACTCAGCACCCTGTACTCTTTAGTCACAGTAGTTAAGCACTAAGCCATCATAGCAATACATATGAATGAGGTATCAGCAAACTAATCCTCACCACAGGAAAATCAAACCAAACATATGAACTGAATCTATGTACAGTGTGAAGTGGTATAACCTGCTACATAGCATAAATATGTGAACTGGAGTACGGCAGTAAGCATAGATTTGAGGTGTTATTGCAATAAAGTGTAGAAGTCTCCAGGTCCACTTACAGTGTATGTACACATGAATCACAGATACCAGACACATATACAATCTGTAATGAAGAAGAAATCATTGCCATATATGGCAAATATAGTGATAATCAACTATGAAGCAATGCTAACCGCAGCACAGCTCATGTTAGCAAGAGTAAGCAATGTGTAGGGGAGCCAATTCAATCTGCCTAGTGGTATACCTCTTTAAACAGTGCCAACCTTATGTAAGCAGGTATGCATATAGCTTAGCCTTATCAAAACTGGCCAATCATGGCAATGTGTGGGAAAATGGCTGTATTTAAACCCCAGAGGTGGGAATACATGTCATAACTGGTTGTAGTTTCCTACTGCAGGCAGAATGGCTGGTGTGGGTGAAGGCATTCAATTCAGAGAGCAGCGCTGGGGCATTCAGGAGTCAAAATTTATGGTATGGCTCCTGGTAAAACACCATGATCAGAGACTACTAAAGGGCCAGTACCAGGGCTCACAGTACAAAACGGAGGCCTGGGACAGTCTCGCCCATGACCTCACCGGTGCCACAGGTATCCCCCCGACTGGTGAGCAGGTCAGGCACCACCATGCTGACCTGAAGCGGCAGAGGGGGGGTGTCCTGGAACACTGGATCCAGGAGTCTCGGCAGATGGCCAATTCCCCAGTACTGAGTAAGTACACATTTTACTAAGTAGTAAATAATTGCCTACCTTGTGTTTACTATGGATAGGTATAGCTAAATATCAATGCATTTCTATGAAAGCTGCAGATAAGCGGGCTGCAAACTAGCAAGCCCATGATGCTAGGCTGCAAAGGCTGCATCGAGAGGCAGGTTAGTAATCAGTTTGCATGTACTGTCATAACAAAGAATTTAAGAGCCTTAGAAAGTGTTTTACCAGTAGAAATAAATGTGTTAATAGTCTGTGAATAAAGGTGTAACCCATGGAGTGCTTCTGTTTACTCTTCTCTCATATGTTTGCGATCTGTTCCATACTATAAATAGTACTGTTGTATCTTAAGCAGTGTCACTCACACCATAGTATGCAGATAAAATGGGTATGATGTCCTGCATAACAATGTTGGAAGTGCCAAGAAGTCAGTCATATCGTACTAGTTAGGGATACTTAGACAGAAAACAGTCAAAAGCTTTGAATCAATTCCCTGATAGCACAGTGTACTGTGATGTTAGCAATAATTTTTGTCACACACAGCAGGGGGTCAACTCCTAGGAGTGGTACTAAGTTGTATGCATAATATACCCCACAACTGTATAGACTGTGATACAATGTTCAGATAAAAAGCTGTATGCATAATTACACCCAAGAACTGTACAGAAATTGCTTGAATGTGCAAATTTTAGGTTGTATGCATATATATACCCCACAACTGTTCAAATCTGTCCAGCATGTCCAGATAAATGGCCCATATCACCAGCTTGGTACCCTGTACCCCTGAAAATTCAGTGTGATGATCCAAGAAATGTAGGCAGCTGTCAAACATATAACTGATAGCCAAATGTGTACATAGTCAGAGAATGTATATGAAAACAATCCTGTCAGTCTAGCACCTCGCCCAAAGTGTATGACAGCAATTCTCAATATGTTGCATTAACACCTGCAGCCTGTCACGCCTGTATGTAAGACACAGGTCACATATATAATAATCAATAAACATGCCAGTGTAAAACATAAGGCCATTGTGTAGTATAATAATACATGTAAGGGAAAGATCACTGCAGTGACTTAGAATGTTGTGAAAAATACAAGGCTATATTAGTTGTTAATTTAACTCTCTTTCTCAGCCCTACCATATGTGCATAATAACCCAATGACACTCCTCAACTGGTATGTGTACACGCCAAACTTTTTTGGGACATATGTCCTAATGGTTTATAAATATTCACATTTGTTTCTATGCATGTGCCATGTTAAAATCCACCTATTTTGGTGGCCTGTTGCATCAATGAAACCAGCATGCTCCTGTAATGGCCACTGTTGTCCCATATATGCATGTGTTCTACTTGCTCTGCAACTGTGTTAAATCTGGTGTGTCGGGTAATGGGAATAACTATGCATGTTGTTATAACTAATCCTGAATGCTGTTGACTGCTAGTAACCCATATCTGCCATAATCCTGTGTTAACACGGTTAGTATGGGAAGGCCGGTCCCAGTGGACCCACCTGTCCCACCTCAGCTGGCCATGCAGCAGGCACCAGCACATCTGAGGCCCAACCTGGGACCTCCTCCTCCGTGGGCCCTGCGCCACCTTCTGGAGGAACTGCTGCAGGGGATGGGGCTCACCCCCCCGTAGCGGGCGAGTAGTGGAACCTGTCACCCATCAACAGGTCTGGGCCGTGGTGTGTAGGGAGCTCGATCTGGAGTATTGAGTGCGGCTACACCAGCTTGAGTGCCGAGTGGCGCTATTAGAGGGTGAGCCTGCCCCTCCTACACAGCCCCCAGAACAGCCACCTTCAGAGCCATGAAGGTGCAGTGGTGACTGCCCATGGGTGGGGACCTCAGTCCCACTGTCTCTAGTTGAGGACTCATGGGCTTACGACTTCCAAACACCCTTCCACCATCCAAGGTGTTTACCCCCACATGTGTCATATACCGGCCCTGTATACATGTTGTGTGTCTTGTCTGTTAACCTACCCAACCTACCTCCCCAAATATACCTATTAACCCTCCCCAACATCCCACTCTCACCTGAAAAAAAATGAGGCAATCTTTTCCCACAAAAAAATCTCGCCCCATACATAGCTGTCCATTTCGCACATGTCTCCAGTGGACACATGTAATCTGGTCTAATTGGCATCACAATGAATATGTTGTCCTCACCCCTCTCCCAGGGGTATGAGGGTCCAAATGTACCTTCAAATATAGTGTATATGCACAGCTGTTGTTGTAGAAAAAATGGGCAGCTATGGACCTTTCCTATACCCTTCCTGCACATGCCTAGCTATTTTTCCTACTGTCCTTCCCTCTTTGTGCCCCATTTTTCACCACTTTCCTATCAACCTCTTTTTTTTTCTTTTAAAGGAATTAGCATGGGGTAAGCAGCAGTAAGCACTTTTAAGCAGTGGTAAGGGGGTTTGCATGGGTGTAAGCTATGTCTACACAGGTTGAGAAATATGAAGCTAACAGACTGTAAGAAAACATAAGCGGAGGTTGGCAGTGCTTACCATCGCACATACTCACGCGAACCTACTTAGAATTTGCTTAAAAGTGCCTTAATCACTCTGTAGCCAATGTCCCATGTTCTGCACAGCAAGAAAATAAGCAGCCTCTGTTAGTGTCAAAAAACCAGGACCCTGCAAACCATAGCCAATGTGATTGCCCCGATATACATATCCTTGATGTATCCACTCACATATCATCCAGTCCAGTTATTCAACAGTACAGAGAATGTATTCCAACATGTAGATGTATGTGTGTGTGAGTGAATATATTAATGTCTAAACAGGTACAACAGATATATATATATATATATATATATATATATATATATATATATATATATATATATATATATATATATGTCCATGTCTACATGTCTAAATATATCTATATATATATATATATATATATATATATATATATATATATGAACATATATCTGTAGCTAATAGGGAAATAAAACATATATGTCCTCATGCAACATTAATGGGGTTGAGAGGTCCCACACAATATACATCTGGTACAAACAGGTATACCCCCCAGCCAAGCATGGCCACCCCCTGTAAAACAGTACCAAGTATTGCAGATCCCATAACCAGGACTAGACACAACATGGCCATCCCTAGGATACATATACACAGACACATATATGCAGATACAGATATATATATATATATATATATATATATATATATATATATATATATATATATATATATATATATATAGCTATACATATATATAGATATATATGTAACTACACATATACACACACACAGATTTGTACAGTAATATACATATGTAGTACATGCACACAATAAGGAGCAGACAGTATTTCTACAGTCACCACCTTACCAACTGGAAACTGTATGAGCCACCCATACGAATGATATTAATAGCCTGCAGCATATACCCTCAGAGATAGCAAAGGGTATAACACCACACAGGTGTGCATAAATGAATGTGAAAGCTTCATTTGTGTACTATGACAGTTGTATATGCCATGTCATATAGCTGTTTAGACACTGACATCCATATGAACAGTGTAATGCAACTGTGAAACAGTTATACTAAGACAGTAGTCTGGAAAGGTTTGCATATGTTGCTTTCCATGCTGAGGCCTTCAAGTAGTACATCAGTAATGACAGACTGGGCCACAGCATACAGACAATCAACAGTACATAATGCAGATGTATAGGTCAGCAGCCTCTGTCTACACTCTGTACACAATCCCTAGGGGGTACAGATCCCAGTTGACACAATGGGATGTATCTGTTACATAACAAGGCATACCTGACACCATCACAATTACTCTGACAAACAGGACATCCAGTATGGCAGGAGGCAGTAGACCTGCATTTAACCAAGGTGGATTGTATGGTAAAGTACATCCAGATACCTTAAGGCAGCTTATCCCAGATACCCACACATGTTGTAACAGCCTAGGTTAGTCATGGTGCACCCCCCCCCTTACATTCAATAATACTGGGCCATATACCACTGTTACATACACTGTCCTCTGGGGTGCATTAGGGCACACATGTATTGTGTAGGTGAAACCCACACATATATGGCCCCAAACCCCCAGTATGTGTGGGGGACACAACAGCAGTGGAGTGATGGCAGGAATGACAGCATGACATACACACAGCCCACTACATACAACCCTTGACAGCATGTCATATGTGCAAAGCCTGGTAAGTAGGTGGAGGACAGAGACTGGAACACAGGCGCATATGTATAAAACTGTTGTCATACAGTAAGCAAGATATGTATATGTGTGCATATCTATATGGATATATGTATACTTATATATACATATATGTTCACCATATGTCCTGCCCATGGAGTGGAGCCCTACTTCAGCCCAATAGTCCCAACCTCTCAGTGCAAGGGGATGTCACATATGTAGTGCAGGTATATTTGTAGACTATTGCTACTGTAATTGGGAATGTCTTCACAGAAATAGTGTGTGTGGGAGGCCACATTGGCTGTTAACATGTGCGCCATTGGCTGCTTACAGACATCCTAAGGTAATCATAGTACAGTACCACTGCTAGCACAGTAACACCCCTGTGGACTACAGCTGTAATATGGCCAATATATGTGGACAGTCTGACACACTCGGGTCAGTCCAGGGGTATGCACAGAACCCCTTCATGCAAGACATGTGGACCAGGCCTGTCAATGTGGATGTTAACAGTCATGTAGATAGGTGTAACACATGCATACTGGTATACATTTGCCCCCATAGGTTATGCATTCATACACCCCTGTCTGTCCTGACACTTAGTAACTGCTGGTACAAAGGTGCCATGGCCACATACTATCCACTAATTACTGACATACATCTGAGCAGCATCCCACTGCGTTGTCTGACATACATGATTGTTATGTTGACCAGACAGCAGTACATCTGGCAAGTATCTGGACATGACATCTCACTGGATACATGCCGTAGGCTGCTAGGCATGTAACAAAGCACACTGCAGGCTACAGGCAGACCGACTCAGCACTGGGCTACATCTCCTATGTGAGAATACACATGTGCCTGCATAGATAGCAGGCTCTACAGGCCCTTCAACACCATCCCCCAGTCTGAAAACATAGATTAACATACTAATCCTGCCATATATCCCTATGCCACTCGGTTTGCCACATGGCTTACTGACAGAACCCAAACTGCAGGTGTAACTGACTCCAAATCCATCCCCAGACACGTGACAAGTGGAGTACCTCAGGGTTCAGTATTGGGACCACTGTTGTTTGTCATCTACATCTCTGAAGTACAGGCCAACAGTACAGGACTCTGGCTAACAAAGGTAACAGATGACTGCAAAATGGGAATCATTATGAGCCTGACTGTACTGCATGATATGTTACTGATACCAGCCTCACATCATACAAGTAGGATGGGGTACTGTTAACATCTTGTGCCCTTGCTGTGTAATGTCCTGGTTATGGGGTCTGCAACAGTTGGTAGTGTATTGCAGGGCAGATATGTTTGGCTGTGGGGAGGAGAATATCTATTTGTACATGATGTGTATTGTTTGTGCCTGTCAACCCCATTAATGTTGCATGTGGACATATATTTTTCTGCTATGTTCCCACTTTATCTACAGATGCATGTATGTTTATACCTAGATAGATATAAATATCTTCTTACATATATGTGTGTATATATATATATATATATATATATATATATATATATATATATATATATATATATATATATGTGTGTGTGTTTATATATATATATATATATATATATATATATATATATATATATATACATATACAAATATGTTGTATCAGTTTAGACATTAATATATTTTCACACACACATACATCTACATGTTGGAATACATTCTCTGTATAGTTGAATGACTGGTCTAGATGTTATGTTTGTGAGTAAAGCAGGGTTAGATATATCTGAGATGGCTTAGAGGTAAATCACTTTGGTTATGGTGTGCATGGTCCTGGGTATTAGCCTTGCAGAGGTTGTTAATTTTGTTGCTAGGCAGAACAAGGGCCAATGCATACAGAGTGATTAAGGCACTCTAAAGCAGTTGTATGTGGGTTTGCGTGGAGGTAAGCACTGCTAAGCTCTGGTTACAATTTCTTATACTCGGTTAGCTGATGATTTGCTTAATCTGTGTAGGCATTGCTTAGCTCCGTGCAAACCCATGCAGACTTGCTTACAACTGCTTAAAAGTGCCTCAGTCACTCTGTAGGCAATGTCCCTTGTTCTGCTCAACAACAAAATAGACTGCCTCTCCAAGTCTTGAACCCAGGAACCTGCACTCCATACACAAAGTGATTTACCAATAAACCATGGAAGATACACATAACATAAAGTTTTCACAAACATATCATGCAACACAATCAGTCAACAGTACAGGAAATGTATTATTATCACACCACATAACCTGTTAATGCAAGAAGTCTAGACAAAGTATGCCACACTGTGGGTACAGATAGGATATATGTCAACTAATGCTCTGATACACTAAAAATGTTGCTAGTTACACAGTTATACGTATTAGAACACATATGTAGAAGGAGAAGAAGTCTGAAACACAAAAGTGTTGCCACTAGTTACTGACTTCAATGCTGCGATCATCCATGACAATTGCCAAGTGAATGAGAAACAGGCTGAAATATGAGCTGAACATGCATGGACATATGGACAGATATATATCTGTAAATGTAGACAGATAGACAGATATATGCAGGTATATATATTAATGTATGACTCACAAATAATCATATAACAGCAATTGTATGTCGATACGTACATATGTTCATATATATGTGTATATATATATATATATATATATATATATATATATATATATATATATATATATATATATATCCATAGATGATACACACATATATATATATATATATATATATATATATATATATATATATATATGTATATTGGTACATACACAGATACACACACAAAAGGTATCAGTAGCCATACATAATTAGAAGTAGTGTGGAAGTACTTGGTGCAGTGTATATCCCTCAGCCACAAGCCCTTCAACTGGCACCTGTGAAATGTGTAGTGTGGCAGCTATTCCCACAAATGAGAATACTGACATTAAACATATACCCACCCACAATTTAAAGGGCATGACACGATACACAGGTATGCATACATAGATAACCTTTATTCCTGTACTATACAATAATGTATGTCAGTACTGACACCACATAATGTTTGAAATATGTAAGCAGTCATGAATGCAAGGCCCACACAAAATAGTAGATGCAAGTAATGTGTGTATATATACCATACTATGCTGTCCAGGCCAAGACCTTCAATTAGTACAACAGAAGGAACAGGATTTGCCTTCAGGATACTTAACAATCAACAATTACAGATGTAGTTCTGCAGCCTCCAATTACACCCTGTAGTCAAGCCCGAGGGTGAAAAGTAGCACTTGTGTTAATGTCACAGTATCTTGTACATAACATTGCATAACCTAACATCTCACTATCACACTGAATGACCCTCTTCTTAACAGTTATATCACTAAAAAGGTGCAATAGCCAAGGTTAATGGCATAGAAGCCCCCCATAAAAGGCTGTACAAGGGCGAGGAACACTGTGTACCACACACTTACCTCAGGAATGTGCAAGGGCACATATGTGTTCTCCAGCTGTTGCCCCCATACATATGGACATGGCCCAACAGTTGGTGTGGGAGTCCATGACATGACTGGAATGATAGCAGTAATGCTAGCAGTAAATAATGATAGGCCATTACCTAACAACCCTTCCTGTATCACAGCAGGACAAAGACTGGCCTATATGTGGAGGACAGAGGCAGGAACATAGGGCCATATTTGCATTATTGCTGTTACACACCCTGGAAATTACTGGTGTTACAGGGTTTGTTGCAGCATACCCTTATGCAGGGCTAAACATTGAAATACAAATAGATGTAGCCATGTACTGATAGCACTCAACAAACAGAATGCCACAGATATATTTGGGACAATACCTGTGTGGCGCACAGACAAAACCTAACAGCCATTCCCCCTGGTATCATACGTCTAGGCCCACAGTTGAGAGCTATGCAGACAGACAACAATCAATGAAAAAGTACCATGTACACAGAAACCCTGTACTTTGCACAAAACAACACTACTCACGCTGTCTGAAAGTCTGAAACCTTAGCCAAATGTGGATTTGGCCTGTGCCTGCAGGTTCTGCTGTAAGAGGTATTGCTACCTGCTGTCTGGAACACTGATGTCCATACACAGGAAGGCTGTCATCCATACTGTAAAGGTGAAAGGACAATGCCCACAGAAGGCAGCAATTTATAGTACAGGGTTGCCATGAGAGTGGTTATCTGAAGTACTACACAGCAGGCTGCATGCAGTTAGCATCTGGTGGACACTGACTGGTGCAGAGGCCACCACCTGATCATGTGCAATACCAACAAAAGCATGCTGCAATTTATTCAAACCAGCTCAATCACTCTACTGGAGAGACTGAGAGAGAGAGAGAGAGAGAGAGCGAGATAAAGAGAGAGAGAAACTTTAAGAAAGTTCACAAAGTTCAGGGTTGTGTTACAGCAGAAACAACATAACAGGTATGTGAAACAGCTATGCATTTACTGGCATGTAGTATATGGCAGAGAATAATAGGATGTATACTGTGAAAGGATGTATATGTGCCATCAGCACTTGTTCCTGTAATGATGTTGTGCTCAACAACTGCACTGGACAGTAGTATCAGTCCCTGTGGCCAGTGGGACATAGCTGTCAAATGTGCAGACCAGCAGTGAATGGCAAAGATGTGTCCCATGATATCTGTTTTCTGAAAATTACTGTGGCCATTGGCTGGTGGGGGTATTAATACTGCCATGATAGGCACATGGGTGAGAGACCACACCACCTGCAGGACAGTCATGTTAAAGTGTAGCATAGCATGCCCAACTACCATAGTAGTATAATATGCTTATCTAAAGGTTGTCACCATATATACCCCCCTAATGTTAGCCTGTTTTGACATGTGACACCTGTCTGTGTTGCAGCAAGGCAGAACAGTTCAGCTGTGAAGTAAGGAGGGTACATCAGTGTGGTCCAGATGTTCGTATGCACCCACATACAGATACACATATGTGTTATACATATTTACAGCTGTGTATGTGTACAGAACCTCAGACATTTATACATTTATATAGGTATATAAACAACACAAATTTATATTTACACATATATGCACATATGTATATATACATACACATATATATATATATATATATATATATATATATATATATATGTATACAGACAGTTATATGTGTGTGTGTATGTTGACATATATATATATATATATATATATATATATATATATATATATATATCTATATACATGTTAGTACATTTTCCCTGTCCTGACATGTGTGAGAGAACATCACACATCAATACACAACATACCTACACACCAGTACATGGCTGAATGATGGAGTGTAGAGTGAGGTGTGTAACCCATGTTCAGAACGCATTGCAATTGTATGGGATGGTGTGATATATATGTTGGTGAAGGGTATTAGGCACATATTGGTATGTAGGTCTGGTTGGGTGACAAACAAGACAGCATACAGGGCTGATATATGACACATGTGGTGGGTAAACACTGTGGACGGGTAGTTACATTTGGAATGTAGAGGCCATTGAGCCCCACATGGGAACAAAGGGAACATGGTGCCCCCCCATGGATAGTCATGACAGCATCTACATGAACATAAAGGTGCCTGGGCTGTGCGCTGGGCAGGAGGGACATGCATGTCAAACCTTGTGTATGTGTACTGCATGCCTCCAGGTGATGTAGCACATACACCATGTCACTGTGGATCTCCCTATACCCAATACCCGCAACCTACCTGGGTGACAGACACATGTCTGTGTGTGCTGCATGGGGGGGCCCCATCCCCTGAGGTGGTTCCACATGAAGGTAGTGATGGTCAACATAACAGTCATGTCTGTCAGACAAAGCAGTGGGATGCCGTTCAGATGTATGTCACTAACTAGTGGATAGTATGTTGCCATGGCACCTCTGTACCAGCAGTTATGTGTCAGGACAGACAGGGTTGTATGAATGCATAAACTATGGGGGCAAATGTATACCAGTATGTATGTGTTATACCCATCTACATGGCTGTTAACATCCACATTGACAGCCCTGGTCCACATGTCTTTCATGAAGGGGTTCTGTGTATACCCCTGGACTGACCCAAGTGTGTCAGACTGTCCACATATATTGGCCATATCACAGCTGTAGTCCACAGGGGCATTACTGTGCTAGCAGTGGTACTGTACTAGGTACGGAGTCCCCCAGGGCTCCATTTTAGGACCTCTTCTCTTTTCTTTATTCATCAACAACCTTCACATAGCAGTCCCTGAAGCTACCTGCATTCAATATGCCGATGATTCCACACTTATATGTTCTGCTAACTTCACATCTGAACTACTCTATCTAACTCAAAAAGTATTTAACTTAGTAGAAGACTGGTTCCTAAAATGCTGCCTTCTTTTGAACGCCAAAAAAAACAAGCTTCTACTCTTTGCACCCACCAGTAGGTCCTCTCCTGTTGATTTCTCTATTATATCTAACAACGGTACCCTTATCTCTCCCGAACACATTACCAAACTATTAGGAGTCACAATTGATAACAACCTTAACTTTGATATGCATATAAATAACACCATTCAAGCAGTGAACAGAAAAATGGGCTCCTTATACAGAATCAAACCCTTCCTAACTCCTCTAGCTAGAACCACCATTGCCTACTCTCACTTAATCTCAACTCTTCTCTACACTTCTCCTATTTATACTAATCTAAAAAAAAATAATCTTCTCAAACTATCAAACTCCTATAACAATATTGCCAGGTTTGCCACTGGCAATGCATTACAAACACACCACTGTCTGACTCTTAAGCAGCTTGACTGGCTTGAACTCCCTAACATGCTAACTTTTTCCCAACTCACCATTGCTCACAAAATCTTTTACCAACCAAATAATACTCCAATTCTCGCTAACCTCATTACCCCCTATAACAATCTGATTTCTCTACGCTCCTCAGGTAAATTACTTGCTAGTATAAGTAAGTCCAATAACTTGTCAGGCGACAGCATTTTCTCCAATACTGTTGGGAAACACTGGAACCTTCTACCTACTAATCTAACTCTACTTCCATCACTGTCACTCTTTAAGCAAAAACTCAAAATTCACCTAAAATCACATTGTTTATGTCCCTGCACTAACCCTGATTAATTAATTAATTAATTAATTAACCACCTTTCCTTTTTTTTTTTTTTTACTGCCTATGGTTCTACATCTTACTCTATATACCCCTCTGTATGCTAAAATCTGGTCTCCGAAAACTTATAACCACAAGTGTTTATGTTAACCAACAATGAACTATAGTGTATCTCGCTTATCAAACAATCTCACAACTGTTATATTATTGACCTACTTGTATTTTTACTTTGAGTATGCCTTCTTTTGATTGTATATACCTCTTATTTTTTTTTGTACTTGTTTTTGCTATACAATTGCATAATACTGTTTGTACTATGTTGGAGCTTTTCTCCCCGGGCCCGTGTGTATATATATGTATATATATGTATATATATATATATATATATATATATATATATATATATATATATATCTGCTGACATAATTATATAACCTGCTGTACATATTTAGACATGTAAACGTGGACATATATATCTATAGATGTAGGCATGTGTATGTTTATATGTTCATAAATATTTATATGTGTATGTGTATATGTATATATATATATATATATATATATATATATATATATATATATATATATATATATATATATATGTATATATACATATATCAATATATTGTAGCTGTTTAGACATTAATATATTTACTCACACACACACAGCTCCATGTTGGAATACATTCTCTGTACTGTTGAATGACTGGGCTGGATGATATGTTTGTGAATGCATCAAGGATATGTATATCTGAGATAGCTTAGTGGTAACTCGCTATGGTATTCAGGGTCCTGGGTTTGATCCTAGCAGAGGCTGCTTATTTGGTTGCTAGGCAGAACAAGGGCTATTGCATACAGTATGATTAAGGCACTTTTGAGCAGTTGTAAGCAGGTTTGCACAGGTTTGCATGATGGTAAGCACTGCCAAACTCCGCTTATGTTTTCTTACAGTCAGTTAGCTTCAGGTTTCTCAGCCTGTGTAGGCATAGCTTACCCTCGTGCAAACCCACGCAAACCCGCTTTCCGCTGCTTAACAGTACTTACTGCCACTTACCCCCGCACTAATTCCTTAAAAAGTAAAGAAAAAGGGGTTGATAGCAAAGTGGTGAAACGTGGGGCACAAAGATGGAAAGACAGTAGGGGAAAATAGCTAGACATGTGCAGGAAGAGTGTAAGACAAGTCCATAGCTGCCCATTTCTTCTACAGCAACAGCTGTGCATATTCACTATATTTGCATGTATTTTTGGACCCTCAAACCCCTAGGAGAGGGGTGAGAACAACTAATAATCATTGTGATGCCAGTTAGACCAGATTACAAGTGTCCAGTGGACATGTGTGCAAAATGGACAGCTATGTATGGGGCAAGATTTTTTTATGGGAACAGATTGCCCTTTTTTTTCATGTGAGAGTGGGATATTGGGGAGGGGGAGTAGGTATATCTAAGGAGGGATGTTGTTAGGTTAACAGACAAGACACACAAGCTGCATACATGGCCAGTGTATGACACATGTGGGGGATAAACACCTTGAACAGGGAGTGGTGTTTGGAAATCGCAAGCCCATGAGCCCCCAACTGGAAACAGTGGGACTGAGGTCCCCACCCATGAGCAGTCACCACAGCACCATCATGGCCCCGATGGTGTCTGTGCTGGGGGCTGTGTAGTAGGGGCAGGCTCACCCTCTAAGAGCACCGATCTGCCCTCAAGCTGGCATAGCCACTCTTGATACTCCAGATCGAGCTCCCTATGCACCATGACCTGGACCTGTTGACAGGTTCCCATCCACGCCCGCTCCGAGAGGGGGGTGAGCCCCATCCCTTGCAGTGGTTTATCCTGAAGGTGGTGCAGGGTCCACTGAGGAGGAGGTCCCAGGTTGGACCACAGATGTGCTGGTGCTCAGTGCCATGGCCAGCTGAGGTGGGACAGGTTGGTCCACTGGGACCGGCCTTCCCATATGAGCTGTGTTGTCACAGGTTTATGACAGATATGGGTTAGTAATAGTCAACAGCATTCAGGATTAGTTATAACAGCATGCATAGGTATTCCCATTAACACGGCATACCAGATTTAACACAGTTGCAGAGCAAGCAACACACATGCATATATGGAGCAACAGTGGTCATTACAATAGCATGTGGGTTTTATTGATGGCAACAGGCCACCAATATGGGTGTGTTTTAACATGGCACATGCATAGAAACAAATGTGAACATTAACCATTAGGCATATGTCCCAAGAGCGTTTGGAGTGTACGCATATCAGTTGAGGAGTGTCATTTGGTTATTATGCATATATGGTAGGGATGAGAGAGAGGATTCATTTAGCAACTAATATATCCTTGTAGTTTTCACAACATTCTTAGTCACTGCAGTGATCTTTCCCTTACATGTGTTATTACACTCCACAATGACCTTATATTGTACACTGGTATGTTTATAGATTATTATATATGTGACCTGTGTCTTAAATACAGGCGTGACAGGCTGCAGGTGTTAATGCAACATATGTTGATAATTGCTGTCATACACATTGGATGAGGTGGTAGAGTGACAGTTTTGCTTTCATATGCATTCTCTGACTATTTACACATTCAACTATCAGTTATATGTGATTGACAGCTGCCTACATTTCTTGGATCATCACACTGAACTTTCAGGGGAACAGGGAACCAAGCTGGTGATATGGGCCATTTATCTGGACATGCTGGACAGATTGGAACAGTTGTGCGGTATGAATATGCATATAACTTACAATTTGAACATTCTAGCGAATTCTGCACTGTTGTTGGGTGTAAGTATGCATACAGCTTTCTATGTGAATATTGTATCAAAATCTGTAAAGTTGTGGGGTATGATTATGCATACAACTTAGTAGTACTACCAGGATTCAAACCCCTGCTGTGTGTGACAAAATATTATTGCTAACATCACAGTACACTGTGCTATCAGGGAACTGATTAACAGTTTTCGACTGTTTTCTATCTGAGTCTCCCTAACTTGTACAATATGTCTGACCTCTTGGCACTTCCAACATTGTTATGCAAATGTTCATACCCATTTTATCTGCATACCACGGTGTGGGTGACACTGCTTAAGATACAACAGTACTATTTATAGTATGGAACAGATCGCAAAATATGAGAGAAGAGTGAACAGAAGCACTCCAGGGGTTATACCTTTATTCACAGAGTATTAACACATTTATTTCTACTGGTTCAACACTTTTTACGGCTCTTATTATCTTTGTTATGGCAGTACATGCAGACTGATTACTAAACTACCTTGCAACGCAGCCTTTGCAGCCTAGCATCATGGGCTTGCTGGTTCACAGCCTGTTCATCTGCAGCTGTCAGAGAAATGCATTGATATTTAGCCATACCTATCCATTGTATACACAAGCTAAGGAATTAATTACTACTTGGTAGAATGTGTACTTACTCAATACTGGGGCATTGACCATCTGCCGACACTCCTGGATCCACTGTTCCAGGACATCCCCCCTCCGCCACTTCAGGTCAGCATGGTGGTGCCTGACCTGCTCACCAGTCTGGGGGATACCTGTGGCACTGGTGAGGTCACCGGCAAGACTGTCCCAGGCCTCTGTTTTGTACTGCAAGCCTTGGTACTGACCCTGCAGCAGTCTCTGATCATAGTGTTTTACCAGGAGCCATACCATGAATTTTGACTCCTGGATATCCCAGCACTGCACTCTGAATCAAGTGCCTTCACCCACAACAGCCATTCTGCCTGCAATGGGAAGCTACAACCAGTTATGAGACGTATTCCCGACTGTGTGGTTTTAATACGGCCATTTTCCCACACTTTGCCATGATTGGTCAGTTTTGAAAAGTCTAAACTATGGGCACATCTGCTTACATAAAGTTGGCACTGTTGAAAGTGGTATATCACTAGGCAAATTGAATTGGCTCCCCTACACATTGCTTACACTTACTAACATGATCTGTGCTGTGCTTAGCATTGCTTCATAGTTGATTATCATTATATTTGCCATTTGGCAATGATTTATTCTTCATTACAGGTTATATATATGTCTGGTATCCATGATTCATGTGTACATACACTGTATGGGGTCCTGGGAACATCAACACTTTATTACAATAACTCCTCAAATGTATGCTTGCTGTAGTACTCCAGTTCACATGGCAGGTTATCCAACATCACACTGTACATAGACAGAGTTCACATGTTTTGTTTGCTTTTCCTGTGTTGAGGATTAGTTTGCTGATACCTCATGCATATCTATAGCTATGATGGCTTAGTGGTTACTATTCTGACTATAGTATACAGCTTCCTGAGTTTGAGCCTTGCAGAAGCAGTTTATTTTGTTGCTGGGCAGAACATGGGCCGTTGGATCCAGAGTGATTAAGGCACTTTAAAGCCATTGTGAGTGGGTTTGTGTGAGTTTGCGTGATGGCTATGCACTTGTTTGTGTGAAGCACAGCATTACTGCCCTCTGGTTGTGGCGTCATGCACTCAGTTAGCCTCTACAGTGCTTCACCAGTGTGGTACTCACATACCGGCAGCCAAACAGGCTTACACCTGCTTGTTCCCGCTTGCACACGCGCAACATTGTGCATTATGTTTACATCTGTCAACCAGGACACTCGGACTGTATGCTTGTCCATTGTCAGTGGTGGCCTGGAGTGTAGAGCTCTACATTGACCCCAGCTATGTATCCCAAATAATACTGGGGTGTTCACATTCATAGAGGATAACAGACATAACATAGCTACGTCCCCCATTAATCATGCTTAGTTTACATTAAACTGTCAGTATTATCCATGCTTAGGTCTGTTTTACATGTCAGGTATGGCTGTTGACAAAGGACAGTTTAAGGTGAGGTAGGATTCCTGTTTCACAGGTCTGGATAGGTTACAGCAGGTATTCGGGGTAGGTGTAGTTATTCCATATCTGTGTGGTACAGTAGAGGTGAATAGCTAAGGAGTAAGCAGGTAGGTAGTGGGGGTGACATTGTAACTGTATTGTATCCCGTAGGTATAACTGGATGGGGAGCAATAGGGACGGTATGTCGGATGTTGGGATTTGTGTGCGAGGCAGGACAAGAGGTGCTGGTATCACTAGTTGATGTTGTGGTATAGAGTGTGAGGTGGGGGGGTTTCGCAAGGTGGTGAGCCTGTGCTGCTCCAGGTGTTCTTGTGGTGTTCCTTCATGTGTTAGTTACGTGTGTCATGTGGGACGGCTGTGATACTACATGTGGGTTGGGGTTCCAGATACTGGCAATATAGTGGGGGAAGAGGGTGTCACCTACTTGTACCCATGCACATTAAGAGGAATGGAACAGAGTCTAATAGGGACATGGCGTGCATGGGGCACAAAGGGGGTGGTGTTAGTAGGGGGATCATCCAGGGATGTGCAGGATGGCTGCAGGGAAGGTCAACTGCTGGCCATGTTGACTACAACAACAGCTGTGCATATGCACTGCATTTGGTGTTTGCATTGGACACTCACACCCCTGGGTGTGGGTGGGGGCTTCAATAATACCTTGCGATGCCTATTATATCAGCTTACATGTCTACAGTAGGGTGTTACGACCATGTGTTTGTAGGTGTTGTATACTGGGTAATGCAACAACACATATGGTTATACCGTACTTTGCCATGTACACTGGACTGTGCTGCGGTGGAATCCATATCGGGAATGGCTGTCCATTAGGTGTAAGCATGCCTGTCGACTGTACAGAATCCATGGCCTGTCCAGCGTTTGCTTCATAATATTGGTGTGTTCCTCTTACAATCCACACCTGTCTGGCAAATACCTGGGAACTGACACCATTAAATACAGACAAATAATTGGGTTTACAACTCCACATCCTTCGGACGTGTCATGCTAATGCATAACCTATTATTCTATCAGCTTTCTAAGGTTGTAAGTGGAATATGTGCTTTCTGTCCCTACTTGTCCCCACAATGGTTTAGGTTCTGTCCAGTGGTTTAGCTCTTAGAGGTTGAGCGGTATGGGCGTAAACTCTGTCAAATTCACAATATTACTGACATCCCCGGGGCAGTCCGAATACAACTGTGCCAGCCAACACCTGCATGCCTAGGCCCATAATTGCATACCCATAGTTCCCCTACCTGGTCCTCCTCTACAGAACTAATCTTTACTGTGGGTGCAGGTGGGCTCCAACCACACCACTACACACTGCCCACTCTCCACATGTCAGCACCCATGTCGTACGTTGTCTCGACCCATGAGTCATCAGGCTTGCACAACCTACTGGTCTGTGTGCGTATACAGCCTGGTTGGATAAATTGTTACAGGGACTGACTCTGATTATCATTAATTTTTGGGGTGTCCCACAAGGGACATTGATGTCTTTGTTTCAAGATTAGACGTTGCAGGTCTCTCCCACTATTAGTATCCTGCCTGTGGTCTGGGAAGCAGTGGTGTGTTTACTCGTATTGTGTGTCTGTATATTTCACCTGTCTAGGTGGGGGGGGGTTGATGCTACGTGTTACATGTTTGTTGATTGGACCCCTCACCCCCATTGGCACGGCCTGTGAACATCTGCTGTATACTACTATTTAATATATTGTTTTCTAGTCCTGAGGAGCTTTTCTCCCTGGGTCTCTGCTGTAAATGAGCCAATAGCTCAACCAGATTTACCCGGTTAACAGATGTAAATTTAAATATATAATTCTATTAATATCCTAGCTATATTTATGTGTATGTTTACACACATATGCATATATATTTTTGCATATCTATATATATATATATATATATATATATATATATATATATATATATATATATATATATATATGTATTTGTATGTATATATATATATATATATATATATATATATATATGTCTAACGGCATATGGATGTATGGTTGTTTGCATATGTATATCTCTATATGTGGGTATATAATTATATTCTGTCTCTGTATGTACACATTTGTAGTACAGAGAGGGGGAGGTTTCACTCCATGTAGGTATGGGTATATATACACACACACCTCTACAGTTGTGCATCTACATCTGGTTATTCCATTCTTTGCCATGTACAATAGACTATGCTGCAGTGGGACTCATAGTGGGAGTGGCTGTCTGCTGGGTGGCAGCCCTGCCCAATGCACACTATTGTTTACATCCCTGGGCTGGTCCACATAGACCCACTCCAGCCAACACCTGCTCAGCTAGGCCCACAATTTCATATCCATAGTTACCAAACCACACATCCTCTCCGGCACTCTTCCTTACTCCGGGTGCAGGTCAGGTCTGGCCACACCAGTACACTGTACCCACTCCCCACTTCTTGGGACCCATCACGTATGTCGTCTCACCCCATGGATCATCAGGCTTCCCCTACCTTGTACATGGGAACATGCGTAGCCTGCCGTTCGACATCGGTGTAATGGCTAGAAGCCCAAAAATGTTTGAAATTTTGGGTGTCCAACAAGGGACATACATGTCTTTGTTTCAAGATTAGACTTGGCAGGTCTCTCCCACTGGTAGAATCCTGCCTGTCATCTGGGAAGCAGTGGTGTGTTTACTTTCATTGTGTATCTGTATGTTTCACCGGTCTAGCTGAGGGGGGGGGGGTTATGCTACGTGTTACACGTTTGTTGACTGGAACCCTCACCACCACTTGCACAGCCTGTGAACATATGTAATTCATAACTGCTGTATCATATCCTAGATATATACATGTGTATATTTACACAAACACACACACACACACACACACACACACATATATATATATATATATATATATATATATATATATATATATATATATATATATATATATATATATATATATATTAATATATATATATATATATATATATATATATGCATACATGTATATATTTATATATTGCTGTCTATATATATCTTAAGACATATGGGTGCATGAGTGTCTGCATATTTATATATCTATATGTGGGTATGTATATGTATTCTAGCTCTGTATGTATACATTTGTACTACAGAGAGGGAGAGGTGTATCTCCATGTAGCTATGGGTAGATATACACACACATACCTCTACATATATACATCTACATCTGGTTATTCCGTTCCGTGCCATGTAGGTTAGACTTTCCAGCAGTGAGACTTATAGCAGGTGTGACTGCTCGCTGGGCGACACCTCTGCCAAATGAACACTTTTGCTTACATCCCTGGAGCGGTCCGTATAGACCCACATCAACCAACACCTGCACACCTAGACCCATAACTAGCTACCCATGGTTTCCCTATCCACCCCTCCTCTACAGCACCCATCCTTACTTTGGGTTCAGGTCAGGTCTGAACACACCACTACACGCTGCCCACTCTCCACTTCACGGGACCCATGTCATACATTTTCTCGACCACAGATCATCAGGCTTTCCCACCCTTGTATTCTGAGTATGTACACACCCTGCCAAGAATGGTCATTGCATTGGCTTCCTTGCATGCTATGTCAATATTTGGGGCGTCCCGCAAGGGACACACCTGTCTGTTTTCCAAGTTTAGATTTCATGGGTGCACTGTGTACCTTCCCGGTTGTATCCTGCCTGTGGTCTGGGGAGCAGTGGACTATTTACATTGTTTGTGGGTTTGTGTGTATGTTTCCTCTGTCTGGCTGGGGGGGGGGTGTAGGTGATGCTACTTGTACATGTTTCTTGCTTGGGCCCCTCACTTCCATTGGCATAGCCTGTGAACATATGTCATTCTTGTGTGCTGTTTCCTATCATAGCTGTATATCTGTGTATATCTACGCACACACATATATATAATATATTAATATATATATATATATATATATATATATATATATATATATATATACATACACACGCATATATATATATATATATATATATATATATATATATATATATATCTATATATATTCATAGGTTCATAGGTAGGTACTAGGCTATCGGCCCAAGGGCCTATGCAAGCCTAGCCAACAAGGTTCCCTGGCTTATGCCACTCAAGAAAGTTATTTTCCTATGCCACTGATGAGCAGAGACACAGAAGTGATCCCCGGGGTGTATTTCCTATTTCCCATCCACTCATCAAGATTTTTCTTGAAGAGTGCTAATGAAGAACTTTGCTTGACATAGATGGGTAGCCTGTTCCAGAGTATGGGAAGTCTTTGGGATAGGAATCTATCCCTCCAGCATGTCCTGTTTATTGTGGTGATATTGGTATATATATATATATATATATATATATATATATATATATATATATATATATATATAAATCCATGTGGGTGTATGGGATGTATAGCCTTAATCTCACTTATCTATTGCTATGATGGCTTAGTGGTTAACTACTGTGACTGTAGTGTACAGTGTCCTAGGTTTGATCCTTGCTGAGGCAATGTATTTTGTTGCTGCGCAGAACTTTGGCTGTTGGATCCAGACTGTTTAAGGCACTTTAATGTGGTCGTCAGTGGGTTTGCGTGGGTTTGCGCAGGTTTGCATGATGGTAAGCACTGCTAACCTCCGGTTACAGTTTCTTACACTCCATAGCTTCTTTGCTTACTCTGTGAGTGGAGTGCTTACCTCCACCCAAACGCACTTGGATGTGCTTACTGCTGCTTATTTGTGCTTAGACCTGCTTACATGTGCCTTATTCATTATGACAATAACACTTCACATGTGCATTTCATGCAGTAGTCCAGTTCACATTTAATTGTTATTCTGTAGGTTATACGGTGAAATGATGTAAAATTATGTTCATATACAGATTTCTCACGGAAAATGATTTGTGCTGCAGTGGGACTTGAACCGGGAATGTCTGTTCGTTTGATGGATGCTGTAACCATTCTGCTATTGCTGTTCTGCTTCATTTGCATATATATTCCTTGTTGTCCTCTTCAGCCTTTTCAGCTGCTTTAACCATAGCTAGGCGATGGGCACACCCACGCACCTACGGTTAGCTGTTCTCGGGGGGTTTTAAAAATAAATAAAAGGGTCTCTTCATTTTATTTAAATGTACTGCTGCTGTTTAACACATGGGGACTGTTGGTGGGGATATGTGGACACCTATGAGCAGTCTCACTCATTTATTTACACTTTCTTCTGTTCTACTTTGCAGGGGTGTGTTTTATTCTGAGAGCTCTGCTCTCAGACACACCCCCTGCACTCGTCCACACTTCATGTAGGATTTGGAGCTCAGACACGCGCCTTCATTATTATGTATGGCGCACTGCTGTCCTCCTCTTAAACTGCCACTTCAGTGCAGGACTAGATTAGTCCTGCACGGAAGTTTAGTAAATCTGGGGGATTACCATACCCAGGAATATCAATTTCTAAATCTACTGAAGACAGAGGAGATATTTATTAGGAAAGCATTTTTTTAAGAATTATCATTTCTAATTTCTAAATGGAAAAAGTTAACAATATCTTCAAAAATAAACTTCAATTAATAAAAAATGATCTTATTTCCAAAGTTATTATATGTAGTTCAAGTTCTTTAACTTCCCCCAAAAAGACTTAATAAAATGTAATAAGCCTTTATTAATTTTTTCTGGCATCTTAAATTGACTAGAGTAGCTCTTGGTTATCACACTAGACCTTGGAGTTAAAGTAATAGTTGTTAAAGTAATAATGAATTGGTTATATACACCATACGTCTCTAACTGGAAGTCTTTATATATATATATATATATATATATATATATATATATATATATATATATATATATATTTCTTTAATAATAAAATGAAAATAAATAAATCAGTTTTAGTCTCCACTAACAATATGTTATAGCTATATTTATGTAATTATATTGAATATAGCATTCAGTTACTTACTTAATTTAATAATTAAAATTTTATTTTAAAATCTTTCGAATCTACTTTTTTGATAATACCTGAAATGAAACTGGTTTCTGTGATTTATTTTATGACACATTAAGACTTTTTTGAAAAATCTTTTGTGTCAGAAACTTGAAGAGTGGGAAGAGAAGAATGCCCTTGCTTGGTATAATTATCTTGATGGAGTAAATATTAAATCAATAAATGCTTCATTAGTGCAATATAAATTAGATTCACAAGACCAGGTGATTCTACAAAGTGTAAGGGGATATGCTCAAAACAACTTTCTTATTATTCATTCCCCCTATAAAGATCTATCCAAATTAATGCTATACATTTCAGAAATTCTATATATTAGAGTAGATCCAAAAACATAATTTCTACTTTACATAGTGTTTTGAAACCTTATCATAATAATCTGAATACTAAGTTTTGGAAATTTATATAAAAGGATCAATTATAACATTTTCAGATAAATGAATTATATACATTTTCATTTGTAAAAGTACTTCTCTAGTTCCATTTTGGCAGATTTTTATATGGAAAGTTGTGGAAGCTTTTCTGACCATTGTCAAAATAGTAAAATTCTTTAAATATAACAATATCATCTCTTAGAAATGCATTCCAAACTCTAAGGCAGATTAGCAACACACCTTTTTGAATATTCTTCGTTATCCACATATTGAAATTACATATCAGATTTTTTTCCAGGCATTATAGTCTGATATTTTTCTTTAAAAAAAGTTAATTGCATTTAACATTTCACCAAATTACGTCAAAAGCAGTTTGAATTGCTATCTTCTTTGGACTATTCTAGCACTGACAAGAACATTTATTAACAAAAGATGGAAGAATATATCCCCACCACAATTTCAAGATTTTATTTCACCACTAAGAGAAGCAATACTAAAAGATTCTACAAACATGAAACAAAGAATTTCTACGAAAACACTAACAAAAAATACATGGTCTAAAGCCCTTTCTTAAATTTATATTTTGTCAAGAAGTTAACACATCACCTAATTGCAATGATTACATTTTTTACTTTCTTGATTCTTCATTCAAACAGGTGAAATAGTCCAAATATTAAAGCTGTTTGTTTTAATACAATTATAGAATGTTGTAGCATTATTATATATTAAGATTCTAGGTAACAATACTTATTTTCTTTTCAGTCATGTCTTATAAATATTGTAAATCATTTATTCAGTTTTTAAATTTTTGTTAAATTCATATTTTCTTTGTCCATAAGACTTGAATATTATTGAACAATTCTAAAAACCTTTAAGGAATAAATAATAAAGCAGATTTGGGATTCAACACACTTTAGAGCAATTACAACATGACAAAATCCAGTTTTACCTGCATTAATTAATCTTGAGCAGTAAAAGGCATGCAAAAATATAAAAACTAACCTCTTGATTAAAGGGAAAGGATTCAAAGTGAATGCATAAACTTTACAAACAGGAAATGAAGCAGTGTAAGAAAGACAGGATATGAATAACATGAATAAATGACCAACGATTCCCATAACCACAGAAAATAGATAGACAAGCACAATCTGAGTTAATCTGTCTCTCTCTCTCTCACACACACACACACACACACACACACACACACACACACACACACACACACACGCACACACACACAAGCATTAGTTAGTTAGTAACCGAGTACATGTCTGCAAACTACTATGACAGCTCCAAATATAGGCTGCATATCATTCAGGAAACATGTCAATGGCCAAGTATAAGGCCATTGGCATTGCAAACTGTTTCAATAATAAAAAAATCAACTTTTATTTTTTTTCGCCGATCTTGGCTGTTTAAGCATAGGGCAGTGGCGCTCAAACGGGATCGGGGGGGAAATAAAAAAATAAACTTAAAATGAGCATTCTAACTAAAAGCAGTATTCTGCCATGCAAGTCAATGGCAGGCCTAAGACAACCTGGCCAGTGAGTAATGGTTGCTAAGAGGGGAGGTTCAGTGTGGACATGTAACTATGCATTAGCGGGAAATCCTATGCAAATGAGGGGAAGGACAGTGAACCCCAGATTTCTCCAAGGTGTGAGGCAGGTCCCAAGAGTGTAAGAGTATAAATAGCTGGGTGCAAGACTAAGATATAGGTGACATCATTGAGAGGGGTGTCAGGCATACTGTAAGTGGATTGGAGCCCTGTGGCTTGGGATTGCTCCTAGCTTAGCACAGCTAAGCTAGAGGTGTGTCCAAACCTGCCTAGCACTCTTTACAAAGTATAAGCGGATGTGCGCGCTGTGCACCAGGTTTGGCAGGAAGAAAAAGGAAATTATACCAGGAAATAGCAGCTCTGTGCACATTTGAGCTCTCCATTTGCGCGACGTGCACACAGGCTTAAACAGGGAGGCAATGGGAAGGGAAAACAGCAGTAGGAAGGTAATCAAGGAGAACTAGCTTAACTGGCAGGTGAAATGTATCAGAATCAGCCAATTACACAGACACCAGACCAGCCCAGCTCAGAATACTACTATAAACTAAGCAAACACCTTCCCTTCTGGTATTTCCATACTCTACATCACTGGTGTATACAAGCAGATAAATTTTAACAAACAAATCTACAAAATGAAAAGGGCTGCAGCAGGCAACATAGATCAACATGTGCAAGATGCTGAGGGTGGTGAGGATGTGAATGCTACCAAACAACCCACAGTGAGGAGACGTAGAAGAGTGTACAGACCCAGGGTAACCTACCAGCGGCTACATGAGCTGGAGATAGTGGAGCACTATAGGGTGGACAGAGACCTCTTACAGCAAATTGTTGAGCTGTGCCGGCCACACCTGACACACCAAACTGGCTGAGGGGAACCCATCCCAGTGGATACCAAGGTATGTGTAGGCCTAGGTATGCTAGCCACAGGTACCTCTCAAAATACAACTGGGGTTATCATGGGGATCTCACAGGCATCAGCATCCAGAATATTCCACCAGTTCCTGGATGTCATGGCAGCACATGCCAGCAAGCACGTATATTTCCTCAACACACGTGAGGTGTTGACCAGCAATATGCGTCTCTTTCACCAAATAGCAGAATACCCTGGGGTAGAGGTTGCTATAGATTGCACGCACATATGCATAAAAGCACCACCCAGTGAGCAGGGTAGGGCCTACATCAATCGCAGGGGCATCCCCTCCATCAACCGCCAGATCATATGTGATTCACAGGGCATTATAATGAATGTGTTTGCTGGCTGCCCTGGAAGCTATGACAATTCACACATATGGCATCTGTCGCAGCTGTGTCACAGATTTGCCAATGTGGACATCCCCTACGGTCACCTAGTGTGGGATTCTGGGTACCCACTGGAGCCGTGGCTGATGACACTCATCAGAAATGCACACACACCTGAACAACAACACCATAATGAGGCACACACACAGGCCAGACATATAGTAGAGCATGTGTTTGGGATGCTCAGGTCACGGTTCCAGTGTCTGGATACATCTGGTGGAGCCTTGCAGTACTCACCAGCTACATGTACCCAAATTGTCATGGTATGTGCTTTGCTACACAGTATGATCCTGCGGAAACAACTGCAGCAGGAACAGCATGGGGCAGGGCCACACTGCCTCCCCACGAATGCCAAGGCATGTACAGTCACAGAGTGACTCTGTGGAGGAACAACCTGAACCTGACCCAGTATGCAGAAGGAAGTGTGCTCAGTATAACCTGGCCTTGGCAAAGAGGTAACCCATAGCATATGCACTGACGCAGTAGGGACCCAGGGAATGACACCTCTCTCTGACTTGCACAAACAGTAAAAGGGATGCCAAACCTGATACTACCTGTACTCAACCATGCATAGGGAGTGTACTATGCGCATCTGACATAGGCAGCCCTCCAGCACCATCCTCAAGTCTGGCACACCCTCAACGTAAGACAATCAACCTACCAATAGCCAAATGGAGTAGAATGTGTTGCTACCTGTAGCTATGGTATAGATGTGAGCATGCAAGGGAATTGGGCGGGCGAATGTTATGGCAGCAGACAGTAGACACCCATAGTGGCACCATGATATCTGTAACACATACTGGAGTCACCACAGTAGCCAGTACTACACAGGGTGACAAAACCTACTGCAGGAAATGGGCTGAGCAACATGTGTGTCCATAAGACCCACACATGCCAGTCAGGAAGGTGCACATACCCAACAACAGTTTCAGCCAGCAGTACAGGTGTAGACAAACACAAACAAATGCTGTACTATGGCATCTGAATGAGCCCTATGTGTAACCCTTCCATCAGGCCTACACAGACAGACCACAGCAGGCCAGGCAGTTGGATGTAGGTTGTGAAGATTAGGAAGTCAGAAACTAATATGTAGGTACTTAAAGCTAAGATCTGTAGTGCATTGGTATGCCTCTAGCCAGCATGATAGGTAAGACTACAGACTGAAATGTAGTAACTGACATACCAGTACAGTCCTAGCAAATGTGTACAAGTGTCAGGTGTGCCCTCCCCATCCTACATACACTTATAGTAACAGTCAGGTGAGCCCCACTACTCCTGTGTAGAAATGTAGAAACAGACAGGTGTCCTTCCCACTATGCAGAAATGTAGCAACAGTCAGTGCCAAATTACCAATGGATAACCTGCAGACACAGCATGCTACCTGTCGGTGTACAACACAAAGGTCAGCACCGCAGTACAAACTACCTGGACCTGAACCACACATGCAATACAGATGGCCATACTGGGCATGCTCACACACTTAGAGGAATGAAGGCAATGTCAGTCAACAACATACTGAAAGGTCATACTGGGCATGCTCACACACATAAACACATGGAGGCCATGTCTGCAAACACCAGTGGACCAGACATAT
Organism: Protopterus annectens; assembly: GCF_019279795.1. Lineage (NCBI taxonomy): Eukaryota > Metazoa > Chordata > Ceratodontiformes > Protopteridae > Protopterus > Protopterus annectens. The sequence goes on from NC_056745.1 coordinate 1,283,750,931, forward strand.
CTGGTAGTCACAGTTCTTAGTGTAGACACATGTCAGTATGCACCACTCCTGCCTCTCACACACAGTGGATAGGAATACAGACACATATGTAAGGACAACACACTATAATAAGCCAAAGGTAGATGGACATAGATGTGTAGAAGAGGGTGACTGTGACAAGGAGCCGTCTGTGCCTATCCCACCTAGCACACAGCCAAAGGGCCCCAAACACATGAGGTGCAGATGTCACTCACTGCAGCTACTAGCCACCAGTATCTGTCAGCATGACAGACTATGTGGTGCATGTGCCAACTGTGCAACATGACTGTACAAGGAAGTAGTCATCTAGTAGCTGTATACACGTACCTGTGACATATGTCCTCGTGCGTGCCTGCATGTGACATGTCAACCCCTACATGAATGGGTTATGGACCATGCACACACCGCCCTCCCCATAGCAGTAATATGGCAAGCCTGCTGAGGTCATCCAATGTGTAATACACCTTTGGGAGAGCTATAGCTCACTAATCTCCATGGTGTGTCCCATAACTGTGTACTGCTGTAGTGATAAACTAGTTAGGTAGCAGTTCTAACCCCAGACTTGGCAATTGTGCGTGTGTGTGTGTGTCTGTCTGTCTCTGACTGTGGAGAGAGAAATGCTTTCTAGGCTACTCACACTCCATCCAATTCATATATTCAACTTTGCCAAGGCTGCTGATGTCACTCACCTAGAAATACACCTCTGGGAAAGTCATAACCCAGTAATCTCTGTAGCATGTCCTGTAACTGTGTACTGCTGTAGTGTGATAAAGTAGTTAGGTAGGTGTTCTAACCCCACATCTGGCGACGGTGTGTGCGTTTGTCTGACTGAGTAGAAAGCAATGCTTTTAAGCTACTCACACTCTGTAGAATTCATATACTCAACTTTGGCAAGGCTGCTTGATGTCACTCACCTAGAAATACACCTCTGGAAAAGTCATAGCCCAGTAATCTCCGTTGCTCGTCCTGTAACTGTGTACTGATGTAGTGTGATAAAGTAGTTAGGTAGGTATTCTAACCCCACACCTGGCAAATGTGCGTGTGTGTTTGTGTCTGACTGAGTAGAGAGCAATGCTTTTTAGACTACTCATACTCCGTACAACTAATTTACTCAATTTTGGCAAGGCTGCTGATGTCACTCACCTAGAAATACACCTCTGGGTAAATCACAGCCCAATAATCTCTGTAGCATGTCTTGTAAATGCGTACTGATGTAGTGTGATAATGTAGTTAGGTAGATGTTCCAACCCCAGACTAGGTAACTGTGTATGTGTGAATCTATGTGTCTCCATCTGTCTTTGACTGAGTAGAGAACAATGCTTTTTAGGGTACTCACACTCCTTAGAATCCATATACTCAACTTTGGCAAGGCTGCTGATGTCACCCACCTAGACATACACCTCCGGGAAGGTTGCAGCTCAGTAATCTCTGTATCATGTCCTGTAACTGTACAGCTGTAGTGTGACCTAGAACTGTAGTAGGGTTCCATCTCCCCTGATGGCAGTTCTGGATGTTTTGTGTGTGTTCCAATATCTGTGTATGGAGGAATGCATTATAGGCTACTCACTCACAGTACATTTTGAATGCCCTGCTTTGTCAATCCTGCTGATGTCATTCATTGCGAAATACAACTTTGTGGATAAATGTCTGTAGTTATTCCTGTGGTGTGACCTATAGCTGCTGTATGCTGTAGTATGATATAGACCTTGGTCAGAGGTTCTATACCCACACATGTCAGTTGTGGATGTTTTGTGTGTGTCTCATTGTCTGTGTAGGGAGCAATGCATTTTAGGATAGTCACTCACAGTACAGTTGAAATGGCTTTCTTTGGCAATTCTGCTGATGTCATTCAATGTGAAATACACCGTTGGGGAAGAAATCCTTCAGTAATGTCTGTGGCATGTGCTATAACTGCATAGTGCAATAATGTAATAAACTAGTTTGGTAGGGGTTCAACTCCCAAACATGACAAGTGTGCGTGTGTGTGTGTGTGTGTGTGTGTGTGTGTGTGCGTGTGTGTGTGTGTGTGTTTGTAACTCATATCCTGTGTACAGGTGGTGGTGGTGAGTATGTGACACCTGTGGGCAATGTGGAGGTGATTTTGCTCATTTCTTTTATGGTGGCCCTACTATATATCACAATGTCAACCATACAGGGATAACAGGTGTAAATTAGCTGAGAGGCTGGGGTGCACAGCCATCCCTATACATGTGGCATCAAGGCCAGCCACATGTATGGCTGTGGGGGGATGCCTATTTGTACAAGACATATAGTGTGTGGGGTCTCTAAATCCCATTAATGGTGCATTTGGACATATGTGTATTTGTTAATCTGCCATTGCTATCTACAGATGTATGGCCATATATACCTATAAAGATTTATATATCTGCTAATATATATATAACTATGTCTGTATACACCTACATAGATATATACCTGCGTACACATATGTAACGTGCTGTGTATATGTAGACATATAGGTGTAGATGCATATATGTGTCGATTTAGGCATATGCATGTATATATGTGCATATATATATATTGATATGTATGTATATAGTATAGAAATTAATATATATATATATATATATATATATATATATATATATATATATATATATATAAATTACATAATCTAGATATGTTGTATCTGGTGCACACACATACATCTAGATGTTGGTATACATTCTCTGTATTGTTGCATGACTGGACTGGATGATATGTTTCTGAAAACATCAAGTTGCTTTGTATTTGTCATGGCTTAGTGGTAAATCATTTTGTCTATGGTTTGCAGGGTCCTTGGTTTGAGCTTTGTAAGAGCTGTTTATTTTGTTGCTAGGCGGAACACGGCCCATTGGATACACAGTGATTAAGGCACTTTATAGCAGTTGTAAGCAGGTTTGCATGGGTTTGCATGGCGATAAGCAATGCCTACACAGGTTAAGCAATTCAGCAGCTGAGTATAAGAAACTGTAACCAGAACTTAGCAGTGCTTACCTCCACACAAACCCATGCAAACCCACATACAACTGCTTTAAAGTGCCTTAATCACTATGTATCCATCAGCCCTTGTTCTGCCTAGCAACAAAATAAACAACCTCTGCTGGGTTCGAACCCAGGACCATGCACACCATACCCAAAGTTATTTATCTCAAAGCCATCTCAGCTATACAGAACCCTGTTGTATTCACAGACGTATTATCCAGTCCAGTCATTCAACAGTATAGAGAATGTATTCCAACATGTAGATGTATGTGTGTGTGAAAATATATTAATGTCTACACAGATAAAACATATTGATATATGTAGATGAATATATATATATATATATATATATATATATATATATATATATATAAATACACATATATGTTAGCAGATATTCATATCGATATAGGTATATATGGACATACATCTGTAGATAAAGTGGAAACATAGCAGAAACATATATGTCCACATGCACCATGAATGGGATTGACAGGCACAAACATACGTCATGCAAGAATAGGTATCCCCCCACAGCTAAACAAGTCTGCCCTGCAATACACTACCAACTGTTGCAGATCCCATAACCAGGACATTACACGGGAAGGGCACAAGATGTTAACAGTACTCCATCCCACCTGTATGATGTCAGGCTGGTATCAGTAACATATCATGCAGTACAGTCAGGCTCATAATGACCCCCATTTTGCAGTAATCTGCTACCTTTGTTAGCCAGAGTCCCATACTGTTTGCCTGTATGTCAGAGATGTAGATGCCAAACAACAGTGGTCCCAGGACTGAACCCTGAGGTACTCCAATTGTCACTCATCTGGGGATGGATCTGGTGTCAGTTTCACCTACAGTTTGGGTTCTGTCAGTAAGCCATGTGGCAAACCATTGAGTGGCATAGGGATGTATGGCTGGATTAGTATGTTAATCTATGTTTCCTGACTGGGGGCTGGTGTTGAAGGTCTTGACGAGGTCCACATAGGCTTTGTGGACTGCCTTACCATCTTCAACAGCTATGCAGACTGAGTCAAAGCAGTTAATCAGTTTCAGGAGACAAGACTGGCCTTCCATGAGCCCAATCTGTGTGGAGTCCAGTGTTTGAGGGTTGCCAATGTCTGCATTCAAAACATCTCTGATAATGCATTCCATGGCCATGCAGATCAGGCACATCAGACTTATGTGATGGTAGTTCCAGGGATCACATGTGGATCCCTCCTTGTGGAGTGGGATAACTGCAGCTTTGCGCCACTCAGTGGGCACCAGGCCTGAGGTGAGGCTATGATTACACATGACAGTTTATTTATTTTACATTTGTTAACTGGGGGTGTCTGACTGAGACGAAAAGGCCCTTTTTCAGCAGAGGCCCGGGGAGAAAAGCTCCACAAAGAAAAATTACAGACACATTTAGTTATTTAGACATGATCAGTATACACACAAATTACAGGAGACATGTTTTTACAGTGGTATGCGGCACATAAACAGTTACAGTGGAGAGAACAAACAAAACATATTAATTTTAAAAATAAAGGTAATTAATAGATGTGTGGTGTACAGCTGAAATTTGGAACATAGGCAGAATACATACATAACATAGATTTTATGTTTGTTTATTAAGTCATTCTTTATATGGTCATTTTATTAACATATTTTAACATCACAACTTTTCGAGTGAAAAGGGTTTTTAACTTTATTTTAACATTTATTTGTTATATGCTTTTAACTTTTAATGAGTCCCATCACAGCTATTGGTTTAGCCAAAATGCAAAGTTCTTTAGTGGCTACTGGATTTTAATCTCATTATATAAATGATCAGTTGCACTATACTCACTTGTCTGATGAAGTCTCACTGTGTAGTGGACGAAAACGCTGTGTATGTTTGGAAAGCGTTTATTTTACCTTGTTCATTCGTTTTGGATCTATTGTTGCTGTTTTACACCAATAAAGTGCGGTTTCTCTTGGAGCGCTCTCTCCTTTCTTCATTTACAGAATACATACATAGTACACATGTACAGTACATACATTGTAGATTAGCCAGTGTTTGTGAGTAAGATTGGAAACTATTATCAAGTGCTCTGGATTTTGTATGTATGTGTTATCCACTTTCACTAGCCTGGGGAGCAATCATGGCACTGCCAACTTTCCTTGAGATGTTGACTGATGAGGTCTTTAAAGGAGGCTTTGGGTGATGTGTTTTGAATGCTTGCAGGGACAGAGTTCCATTTTTTAGCCACTGAACTACTATATAGTGCAACTACAAAGCTATTGTAGCTGTTGGTGACTTCTAGTAGTAGTTTGCTTGATGATCTAAGAGGCCTTTTGGCTGAGTGATGCTGTACTAGGTTTTTGAGGGCAGGACACTTATTGGGGAGGTAATAGATAGAATGACAGAGGCAGAGCTGATTGTAGGTTAAGAGGTTGGGCAGTTCAAGCCAGTGGAGCTGTCTCAAAGCAGTACAGTGATGAGTTCTATATGAGCAATTTGCAGGAAAGCGGGCAATTCTGTTATAGCAGGCTTCCATTTTGCTTAGTTCAGTTTTGTTGAGATTAGTCAGAATGGGAGATGCATAGAGTAGGGTGGATAGAAGTTGGGAGCGAGCAATGGCTGATCTTGTGTTGTTGGTAAGAAATGGTTTGATATGGTAGAGCAACCCCAGTTTGGCATGTACTTTTTTAATAGTTAAGTTGAGATGACTATCAAATTTTAGGTGGGAGTCTATGGTTATTCCCAATAGCTTAGCCTGTGCCACTGGAGCAATTGGAGTAGCATTAGTGGAGTAGATAGTGAATTGACTGTTATCAGTGTTTTTGTTAGAACTGGTTATAATCATAAGCTGAGTTTTCTTTGGATTGAGGATAAGTTGGGCTTTGGTAAGGTAGTTTTCAACATCAGAGAATGCTAGTTGAGTTGTTTGCAGGAGGGTGGGAATGTTTTGTGCAGCACAGATTAAGGTAGTGTCATCTGCATACTGAATTATAGATGCATGCTGTGTGGAGGTATGGAGGTAATTTGTGAAGACTGGGAATAGCAGTGGTCCTAAGATAGAACCCTGTGGGACTCCTATAGTTATGGGCAGCTGAGGAGAGAGAGAGAGAGAGAATTTTCCCATTTCACAGCTTGGTACCTGTCAGTTAAGTAGCTTTGGAACCAGGTAAGAGTGGAATTTGATAGAGGATATTGGTTTAGTTTGTTTAGCAGGATTTGGTGCGAGACTGTGTCAAATGCTTTGGACATATCCAGAAAAAGAGTTGACACTTGTAGGCCTTCATTTTTTAGATGGTTTACTGTGTCTGTGAAACAGAGGAGGGCTGTAGTGGTACTATGAGCAGGTCTGAAACCATGCTGAGTAGGTGACAGGATGTTGCTGTCTAGGAGATAGTTTAGCATCTGGGTATGGATGCATTTTTCTAGGATTTTGGCCAGGGGGAGAGTAAAGCAATGGGTCTGTAGTAGTTCAGTGGAGGTCCCGCCTTTATGTATGGGTGTAACATAGGATATTTTCCAGAGTTTGGGCATGTAGTTTTCAACAATTGATCTGTTTATGAGAGTGGAGACTGGGATAGCAATAGCATCTGCTGTGAGTTTCAAGAAATAGCTGGGGAGTAGGTTGGCTGCTGTTGATGAGGTTTTTAGTTTGGAGAGCATGCTTTTGATTGAAGTGGTGGAAACTGTTTTGAGGGTAAAGCTTGTATTAGTGTTATTTGTGTTGGGGGGGATAGTGAGGAAGGAACTGTCCTGTGATGCTAAGGATAGAACTGAGTTCACAAAGTGGGAGCTGAATTGTGTTTCGATGGGAACTTTAGTGTCAGGGGTGGTTGGTTTGGGGGTAGCCTTTTGGGTGGATTTTAGTAGCTGGTTTACATTTTTCCAAAATTTTTGCGGGTTGTGTTGGTATTTAGTTTGTAATGTTGTGTAGTAGGATTTTTTGTCCAGCCTAATGCATTTTTTTGCACGGTTGTACAGTTCTTGGTACTTAGTTAGGCTTTGTGTTTCTTTGTTTTTTTGATAGTAAAGCCAGGCAGTGTCTCTGGACTTGGGGAATTGTTTGGTTTCTTTACTGAGCCAGGGGTTTGTAGAGGTTCTAACCTTGATTTTGCGTAATGGAGCAACAGTGTCTAGGTGTTGTATAAATGTTTTGTTGAAATATGCTACAGCTTGGTCAAGTGGGAGGGTTTTTAGAGGGGTCCAATCACAGTTACAGAGTAAAGTGTTGAGGACCTCAGGAGAGAAGTTTTTTGTGTTTCTAGTGGATATATAGTTAGTGGTTTTGCATATGCTTGTTCTTACATTATAAAGTATATTATGTTGTGGTCACTTAAGGTGTCTGGGAGACTGCCTGTGTGAGGGTACAATGTGGGGTTGTTAGTTGGGACCCAGTCAAGGATGGATTCCCTTTTAGATTTTTTATCACATCTAGTTGGAATTTGGACTAGCTGCTGGTAGCCATGGAGATTTATTAGATTACTTGGTGGTTCTGATATACAGGTGAACCAATCCAGGTTGAAGTCCCCCAGAATAAGGGTTTCTTGTGAGTATGTGGAAGAACACCAGGATAAGAAGTCTTCAAGGCTAGCAGGTGTATTACTAGGTGGAATATAGATCACAATTGTGGTGATGACCTTTTTAGGGTGAAGTTGAAGTTGTGAGATAAGTATGTCCCAATTATTGGGGGAGGGGTAGGAGTTTGGTAATTGACAGACAGTTAAGTTTGACTTGTACAGTAAGGCAGTTCCACCCCCTTTACAAAGTTGTCTGTCTTGTCTAATGATATTGTAGCCAGTAGGGAGAACAGTTAGGTGAGTTGCCATTCCATTTTGTAGTTCATGTAGTACACAGCCCAGGATGTCATCTGGTCCCATGGATGCTGTATTCTTAGCTGTGGGTAGTGGGTTTCCTGCCTGTGTGGCCATGATTACTGGGCAATGGAGCCCTTTTTGTATTGACATGGGCACTTTTGGGGGTGAGAGGGGGTGAATGTGGCACTAAATCCATCTGCCAGGATACTGGCACATTCTGTGGGAACAGTCTATGTAATGCCATTCTGTTGCAGCTCAGAGCACTTCTGAGCATTGCCAGTTAGAATTCGGACATAACTATAGAATGCTGTGTGGTTGCCTGTAGAATCTGTGGTGATTTTAATTACATAACCAGCTTTGGAGGATTCCATGAGGAATCTCAGTGTCTTACTGGGGCTGGTAAGGGAGTTGTTTGCATCCTTGGATTATCCTTTTTTCTTCAGCAGTGCATACCATTTGTTGTATACTCTGTTAATGGCAGGAGACCACCAGACTGGCTTGATTATGTGGGAAGTGAGCATCGTGGTTCTATGTGGGATGTCAGGAATCATGCACAAGTGGCTGTGCTCATACAGTGCCTTAGTGCAGGATTCATCAGTTGAACTTACATCTTCTGTCTCCATGGGTGTCACAAACATTGTCACGTCTGCCTTGAGTAGCATGACATTGGCCTTGGAGAGGTCTTTTACGGACAACTGTATATACATTCCTTTCACATGTTCAGTTTGATTAGCCTATGGTGGGATTACTTTGGTGGATCCACAGTTCCATGTACTGTTGTGATGGTTTAGTGGCTAGTTACTGTAACTATAGTGTATAGAGCCCTGGGTTCATGACCTGTAAAGGCAGTTTATTTTTGTTCTGGCCAGTGCATCGGTTAATGCATGCAGACTAATTAGGGCACTTTAGGTTTGTCACACTCAATACAATTCAAATGCCCTACTTTGGCAATGCTGCTGATGTCAATCACTGTGAAGTACACCTTTGGGGAAAAAGTACTCCCGCAATCTCTGTGGTGCACACTATAACACTGTAATGCTGTAGTGTGATATAGAACTCTGGTAGGGGTTCTAGTCACAGACATGGGAGTTGTGGATGCTTTTGTGTCTGTTCCTATGCCTGTGTAGAGAGCAATGCATGTTTGGCTAGTCAAACTCACTACAATTCATTTGCTCTACTTTGACAGTCTTGCTGTCACTCACTGTGAAATAAACCTTTGGGGAAAGAGTACTCCAATAATTTCTGTGGCATGTTCTATAATGGCACAGCGCTGTAGTGTAATAACTAGTTAGGTAGGGGTTCTAATTCAATATGTGACAGATGTGTGTGTGGATGTTTGTCATTCGTGTCCTATGTGGAGGTGGTTGTGAGTGTGTAACAACTTAACCCAATGTGGACTGGGTTTTCAAATTCTCTTATATGGTGCCCCTAGCATAAATCACAATATCCACTGTGCAGGGATAACAGATGTGATATCAGTACATAGTCAGTCACTGGTTCGATACCCTGGACTGGTAGGTGTGTGACACAAACATGGTTACCTTTTACTCTCCCAACTCACCCTGACTTATCTTTACCTCCGTCTGCCTCTCTTACTCCCTCTCTGGTGGATGTGGAGACTTACACCTGCTCTGCTTAGGCAGTGGCATGTGTATTGCCAGCGATGCTCATGATCAGCTGATGGCCTCTGCATGGATTACAGCCCTCCTCTAGCTGACTACATGTGGAACAGCTGTGGTAACATTCCCATAGCCAGTTGCATAGAAACACACTCCAATATCTAAGAACATCATGTTGGTATTGGGCCTTTTCATTCACTGTGAGTAGGAACTAGACCTGTTGTTTGGAAAACAGCATCACAGATGGATTGGCAACTTACCTCTGACAGCATACACTGTGGAAACCAGCCAACACACAGGAGGGGGATGTGCCTGTCCTGACTACAGACTGTAAGTGCTGCTATACTGCAGTTGGCGTACTATTGGTTTAACAGGGTGTGTGTGGATATGGCTGTCCTACATGTGTTAATACTTGTCATGTCAGTGCTATGTTTATGCAGAATCCCCATCTGTAGGGTCATCTGCAGACTGGGCAGTGTGTGGTGCCTTGTGTTCCCTGTGTTACCCACAGAGCACCTATCTCTCAGCTGCAGAAGGTAGTGTGAGGATTGCAATCAGCAGATGGTGACAGCCGGAAGAGTTACTGCCGTCATATCCCTGATAGGACATATGTTGCATCACACCCTGTTACGACAAGAGATGTATGTGGTTATCACAGTGACATGTCACTATTGGGCCTGTGTTTGTGCCTCCAGCCACAACCCTGTCAACCTTTGTACATATGTCATGCAGAAGGAGGTGCATATGTTCTGTATACCATATTCATTGACAGCATATCTGATAACAAGCCAGTGAGATTTCAGACTGCTACACATGTTATGTATAGTAGGGGATGTATTTGAGGACATAGCCAGGGCATTCTGTGGTTGAGTCTACAGTACTGAGATATGTTTACATCTGGTAATTGTCAACAGTGTGTGCATAGTGCATATGTACCTTGGCCTGTGTAGAGACTGTGGTAGATGTCATTGTTCTTGGACCTGTTCTATCTGATGTTACATGCTGCTCCACTGTATGTCACCCTATTAGATTACATGTTTGTAGGGGCAAACACACACATGTCTCAAACCACAGACAGCCATCGGACCACACTGTGTAGTGGCCCAGAATATGTAGGGTTGTTGTGTGAGTTGTCATATGAAGATGGTGTACATCAGATAGTCCATATACTGTATTAGTATGCTAGCTTACCTAATGTGGCTGCGGCTGTTTTCACATTGGTTGTGGTTATGCACTTTCACACAGGTGTCCGTTACTCTGTGATGTGACCTGCCTGCAGAGCCTGCTATCTATGCAGGTACATGTGTATTCCCACATAGGAGATGTAGCTCTTTGTTGAGTCAGTTTGCCTGTAGCCTGCACTGTGCTTTGTTACATGCCTAGCAGCTTACCGTACTTATCCCATAAGATGTCATGTCCAGATACTTGCCAGATGTACTGCTGCCTGGCCACCATAACAGTCATGTCTGTCAGACAAAGCAGTGGGATGCTGTTCAGATGTATGTCAGTAACTAGTAGATAGTATGTGGTCATGGCACCTCTGTACCAGTGGTTATTATGTGTCAGGACAGACAGAGGTGTATGAACGCATAACCTATGGGGGCACATGTATACCATTATGTGCATGTTATACCCATCTACATGGCTGTTAACATCCACATTGACAGGCCTGGTCCAAATGTCTTGCAAGAAGGGGTTCTGTGTATACCCCTGGACTGACCCGAGTGTGTCAGACTGTCCACATATATTGATCATATCGCAGCTGTAGTCCACAGGGGTGTTACTGTGTTTGCAGTAGTACTGTACTATGCTGACCTTTGGATGTCTGTAAGCAGCCAATGGCGCACATGTTAACAGCAGATGTGGCCTCCCACACACACCATTTCTCTGAAGACAATCCATATTACAGTAGCAATAATCTACAAATATTCCTGCACTACATACGTGACATCCCCTTGCACTGAGAGTTTGGGACTATTGGGGCTGAGGTAGAGCTCCACTCCATGTGCAGGACATATGGTGAACATATATGTATATATAAGTATACATATATCCATATAGATATGTAAACATATACATATCTTGCTTACTGTATGACAACAGTTTTACACATATGTGCCTGTGTTCCAGCCTCTGTCCTCCACCTACATACCAGTCTTTGCGCATATGACATGCTGTCAGGAGTTGTTATGTAGTGGGCTGTGTGTGTGTCATGCTGTCATTCCTGCCATCACTGTACTGCTGTTGTGTTCCCCACACATACTAGGGGGTTGGGGCCACATATGTGTGGGCTTTACCTACACAATACATGTGTGCCCTAATGCACTCCAGAGGCCAGTGTATGTAACAGTGGTATATGGCCCAGTATTAGTGAGTGTGGGGGGGTGCACCATGACTAACCTAGGCTGTTACAACATGTGTGGGTATCTGGGATAAGCTGTCTTATGGTATCTGGATGTACTTTACCATACTATCCACCTTGGGTAAATGCAGGCCTATTGCTTCCTGCCATATGGGATGTTCTGTTTGTCAGCGTGATTGTGATGGTGTCAGGTATGCCTTGTTATGTAACAGATACATCCCATGGTTTCAACTGGGGTCTGTACTCCCTAGGGATTGTGTACAGAGTGTAGATAGAGGCTAGTGACCTATACATCTGCATTACGTGCTGGTGATTGTCTGGGATGCTGTGGCCCAGTCTGTCATTACTAATGTACTACTTGAAGGCCTCTGCTTGGACAGCAACATATGTCAACCTTTCCAGACTACTGTATTAGTATAACTGTTTCACAGTTGCATTACACTGTTCATATGGATATCAGTGTCTAAACAGCTGCAAGATATGGCAATATATAACTGTCATAGTACACAAATAAAGCTATCACATTCATTCATGCACACATGTGCGTGGTGTTATACCCTTTGATATCTCTGTGTGTATATGTTGCAGGCTATGAATGTCATTCATATGGGTGGCTCATACAGTTTCCGGTTGGTAAGGTGGTGACTGTAGGAATACTGTGTGCTCCATATTGTGTGCACATACTACATATGTATATTACTCTACAAATCTATGTGTGCGTATGTGCAGTTGCATATATATATATATATATATATATATATATATATATATATATATATATATATATATATATATATATATATATATATATATATTTATATATATATATACCTGTATCTGCATATATGTATCTGTGTATATGTATCCTAGGGATGGCCATGTCGTGTCTGGTCCTGGTTATGGGATCTGCAAAACTTGGTATTGTATTACAGGGGAGGGGGGGGTGCTTGGCTGGGGGGGTATACCTATTTTTACCAGACATATATTGTGTGGGGCCTCTCAACCCCATTAACGTTGCATGAAGACATATATGTTTTGCTACTTCTCCATTATCTACAGATGTATGTCCGTATATACCTAAATAAGTATATAGATATATATATCTGCTGACATATTTATATAACCTGCTGTATATATTTAGACATGTAGATGTGGACATATATATTCATAGATGCAGGCATTTGCATGTTTATATGTTTTTTTATACATACATCTATATATATATATATATATATATATATATATATATATATATATATATATATATAGGTTTACTATCATAAATTCGAAAATCAGAACAAACGTGTCTGCATTTTCATTTATACATCGAAATGAACATTTCGAATTTTCCTAATATCGAAAACAGCTGTGTATTGTCAAAATGTCGCGACATTTTCGCAATACACAGCACTCCCATCCCGTAACTACCTACCTAACTAGCCTAAACACACAGTTATGCAGGGGCAAGCCCCTGCACCCCTGGTGGGCTGCGCCCCCACACCCCCAACTTAATATTCCAACTCCGAGATCGCACTACAGTGAGGAAAGGGATGTATTTCCTAACCGCACTGTACCACAATCCCTCACATGAGCAAACCTAGAATTGCGAATGCACAGTCCATTCGCTATGGTAACATTCGCAGATCACCTGTTGAACTATGAAGTATTGAACATCTGTTGTTCGAATACTTCATAGCCGTGCAAGTGCACGTCGGCATTGTGAAAGTAAACCATATATATATATATATATATATATATATATATATATATATATATATATATATATATATATATATATGTTCTTTCATGGCCGCAGTACTCCAGTTTATTTATATATATATATATATATATATATATATATATATATATATATGTATATGTTATTCCATGGGTTATGCAACATACATATTACTCATAACGTGCTTTGCCATGGGAATTGGTATGTCTCAGTTCCCTTCCTGTTTCCTCCTCCTTTCTCACTTACATCCACGGGGCGGTCCCATTAAAATGGTTACATCCAACCCTGGCATGCCTCGGACCATAATGTCTTACCCATCATTTCCTCCACCCCCTTCCTCCTCCACATCAATCATCCTTCCTACAGGTTCCAACCGAATCTCTCCACACCACTACACATAGACCACTCTCCACTTCTCGGGACCCATCATGTATGTTGTCTCACCCCATGGTTCTTCAGGCTTCCCACACATGTAGTCAGCAAACATACGTACCCTTCTTTGCTTACCTGTGAGGCATGGTATGTTACTCTGAGGATTCTTTTTGGCAGAAGTTTTGGGGTCGTCCTGCTAGGGACAAACATGCGTTTGTTTAAGGTTAGACTTTACAGGTTGACATTGTTTCTCCCACTGGTAGTATCCTGCCAGTAGTCTGGGTAGCAGTGCTGTGCAATGCTTACCGGTGCTTAATATTCGGTTTGCATGATTTTTGCCTTTTGGCATTGCTATCTTCTTCATTACATGCTATATATGTGTCTCGTATCCTTGATTCATGTGTACATATGCTGTATGGGGTCCTGGTAACTTCAGCACTTTATTGCACTAAAACCTCACATCTGGCCTTACTGCAGTACTCCAATTCACATATTTTTGTTCTGTGGCAGGTTATACAACATCACACTGCACATAGTTACATTTAACATGTTCAGTTTGATTTTCCAATGGTGAGGATTTGTTTGTTGACACCTCACTCTTATGCATTGCTATGATGGCTTAGTGGTTAACTGCTGTGATGCTAGTGTAGAAGGTCCTGGGGTCGAGCCTTGCAGAGGCTGTTTATTTTGTTGCTGGGCAGTACACGCGCTGTTGGGTACGGAGTGATTAAGATTTGCATAGGTTTGCGCAATGGTAAGCATTGCGAACCTCCGGTGACAGTTTCTTACACTCATTTAGCTTCTACTTTGCTTAATCTGTGTAGGCAATGCTTACCCACATGCAAACTCACTTAAACACACTTACTAGTGCTTATATATGCTTATTACTGCTTATTTGTGCTTAAACCTGCTTACTAGTGCCTTATTCATTATGACACTGACACTTCACATGTGCATTTAATGCAGTACTCCAGTTCACATTTAAATGTTATTATATAGGTTATACAGCAGAGGGATGCAAAAATATGTTCATATACAGATTTCACATGGAAAATGATATGTGCTGCAGTGGGACTCAAACGAGGAATGCCTGTTCATTAGGCGGATGCTCTAATCACTATACTCTGCTGTGTTGCTTTGTATGCATATGAATTCCTTGTTATCCTCTTCAGCCTTTTCAGCTGCTTTAACCATAGCTAAGTGATGGGCAAAGTCGTACACCTAGGTTTAGCCGTACTCGGGGGTTTTAAAAAAAATAACTAGAAGGGTTTCTTCGTTTTATTTAAGTTTACTGTTGCTGTTGAACAAATGGGGACTTTTGGTGGGGATATGTGGACACTTATGAGCGGTCTCACTCATTTATTTACACATTCTTCTGTTCTACTTTGCAGGGGTGTGTTTATTCTGAGAGCTCTCAGACACATCCCCTGCAATCGTCCACGTTCCGTGTAGCATTAGGAGTTCAGACAGCGTGCCTTCATTAATATGCATAGTGCGCTGCTGTCCTCCTCTTAAACTGCCACTTCTGTGCAGAAATAGATTAGTCCTGCATGGAAGATTAGTAAATATGGGGGTCACACTTCATGTTCCTAAGCACCCTGGAGAGTATTAGGGTCGAACTTAACAATCTCATACTGGTCGACTTCAACTACCCCTCCATTAACTGGGAAAACTACTCATGTACCAATACACTTGTCCAATGTTTTCTGGAACTCATTAACTCCAGTGCCCTGGACCAGCTAGTTCTTATCCCCACTAGAGGTACCAACATCCTTGACCTGGTCATTACTAACATGGGGGACCATTGCTCTACACCAGTAGTCAACTCCTCCCTGGTTACAACCGACCACAAACTAATCACCTTGGAAATTCTCTTCCCCCACATCCCACCCACAAAGGTAACCCCATGAAAAACTTTTCCAAAGCTAACTTTAGGGTCCTAAAAATATAGGTGGCTAACTTCACAGCACCCATGCAAATGGAGATCAATTGCATGATCACCGAATCTTACACCAATGCACTGTACGAACATGTACACAAATGCATGGATCTCACCATTCCCAACAGAAATCCAAAAGTCAAAAAAGACTGAACACTGCTGGAGTCAAACACCTTCTGTTTATTAAAACACCAAACACACAAACAAACTATTTAAAACAAGTTAGCCAATGAAAATGTAAAAAAAAAAGACCAACCTATTTTTAATTTTTTTCATAGGAATGACTTCATTAAGCCCAGGACTCCTGTGAGCCATAAGTTCAACTATCCATTTTGATTCAGCTAATTCAGTTAGCTGTTTAATGTCACCCCCTCTTTTATTCATTTGCACATTCACTATCACTCTAAATTTAAAAAGGACAAGCTTCAAATGTCTATACAATGCATTATGTGTGTCCTGATTGAAGAGAGGTGCTGTAGGATTCTGACTTTAAACATACAGTTGGTCTTGCCTACATAAAAACTGGTGCAGGAATGACACTCTGCCAAATAAACCACATTTGTGGTTCTACAGGTCGCTTTCCTTTGAAGCTGAATGTCCTCCCTGTAACCGGATGTACAAAGACATTACTACTGTCTATATGATTGCAGGCTTTGCAGGAGCCACAAGGGTCTGTTGGTGGACATGCCACTACTGATCGGTCTTATATCCTTACACAACAAATCCTTCAAGTTTCTATTCCTTTTATAGCTAAACATAGGTTTATCACCTATGATGTTTTCAAACTAACATCACTGGTCAAGATGTTCCAGTTCCTCTCAACATTACTTCCATAAGTCAACAATAACCTAGGATCACTTCTGACAGATCTTTATATCCACCATCCGTCGTCAGTGTGTTACCCAGCCATGGTTTATACCTGTCCTTTCTGTAACATTTACTGATATCTACCTTGCTCAGGCTGGCCTGTCTATTATAACCCCTGGTGTAAAGACATTCCATCAGAGTGTCTACTTCTTGTTCAAACGTATCATCCTTGCTGATTCTGGAAATCCTTGCTACCTGCACTATGTTGGAAAAAGTGTGTCGGGATGCATGCTATCATAGGAAAGCAAAGTATTTTTCCAGCAATCTTTTCTATATAGGCCAGATGAAAAGCCTTCCCGAGTCAAGCAAACCCTGACATCCAGAAAATCAACTTGTGTACATGAGCTGTGGACAGTAAACCTCAGAAAAGAAGTAGTGGTATGCAGGTATGAAACAAAATTGGCTAATGAACTGTCATTGCCTCTCCAAAGGATAAAATATCATCTACAAAAGCATATACTGTATAATGTGATCCTTCCATATCAAATTACTCACATTGTTTTCTCCCAGTAGGACAATACAAGGTTTGCATATACTTGTTCCAACCCAAAGACGTTGTTCTCAACACCAAGCTGAGCAATCCCACTGTTTCAATCTTCCATGTGGTAGCAATAACTCCGAGATAGCATTGATGCCATAACCATTACCTATAACGGAAACAAACTCTGTATGTCCATAGTTACCATAAGTAAACCACCATCAAAAACACCTGTATAAGCCCTAAAGATTTCAAAAATGTCCCATCTAATAAAACATTATCTAATTTACTTAGATAGGTCTCAACTCACTCCAACCAAATGGAGATGTTCTGTCACCCAACACTATGGGTCTGAGGGGTAATGGGTAGAGCTTTAAATACAGGTGTCACAAAGAAATTTAAATAGATCATCATCTATCAGATTGCTGTGCAAGAACTGGCGTACCCTGTCTATCACTCTTTTCACACCCAATGGGTTTATCGAATGTAGGTGTCAACATCCTGCAATAACTCCAGTCATACCAATGGGTGTCCAAAACCACTACAGCACCCCTTATCCACCATTCTAATGGTTAAATCTGCATTGTTCCCAAGGTTTAATATATGCTTTCCTTTGTACATGTCAAATTAAAAAAATATTTAATCAAATCCTGTTCACATGCATTGATAAATAGATTCATAGCTGGTGAAAAAGGGGGACAAACTGCTTGGCTGCCTTAATACATGAGCACTCAAATCATTCTCCAAAAATCTGCTTCAGTGCTAAATTACAAAAGACCATGAGGTCCATTATAACTTCATTATAAACACATGACTTACTGGGCACAAAAGTCAGCCCTTTATTTAAAAAACTGTTCATCTTCAGATAAACTGTAAGATGAAAGATTAAAAATAATACCAGAATTGTGCGTATTAGTCAGTGTTGCAACCTCCTCCTCTTGTTGTAAGATCTGTCCTCGCGGTTCCAGCCTCCTTTTTTCTTGACCGGAGCTGGCAGCTTGTCCAAAAAATTCTTATAACCCTGTGTGTGTTTCGGTCTGGCTCCTGTCTCATTATCTCCCGAGACACGAACTGACCCCATAGGTACAACCTCTGTGTCTGCAGAAGCATTAGTATTGGTGACCGTGATAGCCACAGCATCCTCTGTGGCAATAGTCATAGCAGACATGGAATCAGCAGACCTATATGCTGAAATAAATAAAGGACTGACTTTTGTGCCCAGTAAGTCATGTGTTTATAATGAAGTTATAATGGACCTCATGGTCTTTTGTCGTAATTTAGCACTGAAGCAGATTTTTGGAGTGAATGATTTGAGTGCTCATGTATTAAGGCAGCCAAGCAGTTTTGTCCCCCCTTTTTCACCAGCTATGAATCTATTTATCAATGCATGTGAACAGGATTTGATTAAATATTTTCAGGAGGAGACACATAGCAGGTTTTTTAATTTGACATTTGCACAAAGGAAAGCATTATATAACCTTGGGAACAATGCAGATTTAACCATTAGAATGGCGGATAAGGGGGGTGCTGTAGTGGTTTTGGACACCCATTGGTATGACTGTAAGCTACAAGAGTTATTGCAGGATGTTGACACCTACATCGATAAACCCATTGGGTGTGAAAAGAGTGATAGACAGGGTACACAATAGTCACGCCAGTTCTGCACAGCAATCTGATAGATGATGATCTATTTAAATTTCTTTGGATAGACAAACCAGTGACACCTGTATTTAAAGCTCCCTCAGACCCATAGTGTCAGGGGGTTGGGTGACAGAACATCTCCATTTGGTTGAGAGTGAGTTGAGACCCTATCTAAGTAAATTAGATAATGTTTTATTAGATCACGGACATTTTTGAAATCTTTAGGCTTATACAGGTGTTTTTGATGGTGGTTTACTTATGGTAACTATGGACATACAGAGTTTGTTTACCGTTATAGGTAATGGTTATGGCATCAATGCTATCTCGGAGTTATTGCTTGAATTGGGTGCTACCACATGGAAGATTGAAACCATAGTGGGATTGCTCAGCTTGGTGTTGGAGAACAACGTCTTCTTTGGTTTGGAACAAGAGGCAGGCACAGGGTAGATACTTATGCAAACCTTGTATTGTCCTACTGGGAGAGAAACAATGTGTTGAGTAATTTGATATGGAAGGATCACATTATACAGTATATGCGTTTTGTAGATGATATTTTATCCTGGAGAGGCAATGACAGTTCATTAGCCGATTTTGTTTCATACCTGCATACCACTACTTCCCACAGCTCATGTACACAAGTTGATTTTCTGGATGTCAGGGTTTGCTTGACTTTTCATCTGGCCTATATAGAAAGATTGCTGGAAAAATACTTTGCTTTCCTATGATAGCATGCATGAATCAGCAAGGATGATATTTGAACAAGAAGTAGACACTCTGAAGGAATGTCTTTACACCAGGGGTTATAATAGACAGGTTGTGAACTGCAAGGTAGATATCAGTAAATGTTACAGAAAGGACAGGTATAAACCATGGCTGGGTAACACACTGACGCATACGGATGGTGGATATAAAAGATCTGTCAGAAGTGATCCTAGGTTATTGTTGACTTATGGAAGTAATGTTGGCGACATTTGTAAACTTATTCGAGGAACTGGAACATCTTGACCAGTGATGTTAGTTTGAAAACATCATAGGTGATAAACCTATGTTTAGCTATAAAAGGAATAGAAACTTGAAGGATTTGTTGTGTAAGGATATAAGACCGATCAGTAGTGGCATGTCCACCAACAGACAGGGTACTTTCCCTTGTGGCTCCTGCAAAGCCTGCAACCATATAGACAGTAGTAATGTCTTTGTACATCCGTTACAGGAGGACATTCAGCTTCAAAGGAAAGCGACCTGTAGAACCACAAATGTGGTTTATTTGGCAGAGTGTCATTCCTGCACCAGTTTTTATGTAGGCAAGACCAACTGTATGTTTAAAGTCAGAATCCTACAGCACCTCTCTTCAATCAGGAACGGGACACACATAATGCATTGTATAGACATTTGGAAGCTTGTCCTTTGCATGGTTTTAAATTTAGAGTGATAGTGAATGCAATGAATAAAAGAGGGGTGACATTAAACAGCTAACTGAATTAGCTGAATCAAAATGGATAGTTGAACTTATGGCTCACAGGAGTCCTGGGCTTAATGAAGTCATTCCTATGAAACCCTTAAAATAGGGGTCTTTATTGATTTTACACATTTTCATTGGCTAACTTGTTTTAAATAGTTTGAAGGCTTTATCTGATGAAGGGCAGAGGCCATACTTTGTGTGTTTGGTGTTTTAATAAACAGAAGGTGTTTGACTCCAGCAGTGTTCAGTCTTTTGTGACTTTTGGATTTTCGTTTTCTTTCATCTGACTGAACTTTGGTGAGACACTTAACAATATTTGTAACATTCCCAACAGAACTAAGATGCTGTCCTCCGAAAAAAGGAAGACAATCTGGTGGTCCTCTGCCATAAACAAACTCTACAATAGAAAGAGGAAACTGATGTGGAATAAGTTGAAGTCCCAAGACTGAAAAAACTCCCTTATCAGCCTCAACAAAAAGTTGAGATCCCTCATCAAATCCTCTAAAGCTAGCTATGAAAACAGAATTGCAACATATAGTAAAGAAAACCACATGGCCTTCTATAGTTAGGTAAAGAATCTCCATGGCAATACCCAGATTTGTTCTGAGCTACTGCACAATGGTACCTTCTATACAGAGCCAACAGATATTGCCAATATACTGGGTGACAGATTAATTGCCAACTTTACCCCCCCCCCCAACAGCCTATGCACAATAGCAGTAGATTGCCAGGCATGCATTATTCCTGCTGCACAGGTTAAAACAGCACTGTCCAAGGCCAATAATACAGCTTCTATGGGACCTAACAATATCCATGGCTGTGTTCTACATGAACTACAGAGTGAACTGGCATCTCACCTCTGTGGCCTGTTCAATCACATCCTCACCTCAGGCTT